>NW_019942844.1:267414-272895 GCF_002910315.2 Salvelinus sp. IW2-2015
ATAACAGTAGAGTATACATAACATTATAGTATAACAGTAGAGTATAACAGTAGAGTATACATAACATTATAGTATAACAGTAGAGTATAACAGTAAAGTGTACATAACAGTATAGACTTAACCGTAGACATAACCGTAGACTATTGTCACGACTCCCGCCGAAGTCGGTCCCTCTCCTTGTTCGGGCGGCGTTCGGCGGTCGACGTCACCGGTCTTCGCCGCTCCACCTTTAATTTTCCATTTGTTTTGTCTTGTTTTCCCGCACACCTGGTTCACATTCCCTCAWCAGACTAAATGTATATTACCCTCTGTTTCCCCCATGTCTGTGTGTGGAATTGTTCTTTGTGTAGGGTGTTACGCTACAGGCTGGCTTGCGCTAGGTTTTCATGTTACCGTGGTTGTGCTTTGTGCTGCCTCGCCTGTGCCTTTGGGCCAGGGCGTATTTTAAAGTTCTCCTGTTATCACCCATCTCTGCTCTCCAGCGCCTGACTTCCCGGCAACCAGTCACTCACCCCGTTACAACTATACATAACAGTATAGTATACAAAACACTAAAGTATAACAGAAGACTATAAATAACAGTATAGTATGACAGTTTAATATACATAACAGTATAGTACAACAGTAGAGTATACATAACAGTATAGAATACATAACAGTATAGTATAACGGTACAGTATACATAACAGTATAGTATAACGGTATAGTATACATAACAGTATAGTATAACGGTAGAGTATAACAGTATAGTATATATAACAGTATAGTATAACAGTAGAGTATAACGGTATAGTATACATAACAGTATCGTATAACGGTATAGTATACATAACAGTATAGTATAACAGTAGAGTATAACAGTATAGTATACATAACAGTCTAGTATAACGGTATAGTATACATAACAGTAGAGAATAACAGTAGAGAATACATGAAGGTATAGTATAACGGTATAATATACATAACAGTAGAGAATAACAGTAGAGAATACATGAAGGTATAGTATAACGGTATAGTATACATAACAGTAGAATAAACAAAACAGCATAGTATACATTGAAAATAATAATTTGTTCTTAACTGACTTGTCTAGTTAAATAAAGGTTATATAAAAAAATACAAATAAAATACAGTGCCAGTCAAAAGTTTGGACACACCTACTAATTCCAGATTTTTCTTTATTTTTACTATTTTCTACATTGTAGGTGTTATAGTGAAGACATCAAAACTATGAAATAACACATACGGAATAATTTAGTAACCAAAAAACTATTATTTAAGCTGTTCATGCCGTAATATGGACTTGGTCTTTTACCAAATAGGGCTATCTTCTGTATACCACCCCTATCTTGTCACAACACGACTGATTGGCTCATACGCATCAAGAAGGAAAGAAATAATACAGACTAACTTTTAACAAGGCAGACATGTTAATTGAAATGCATTCCAGGGGACTATCTCATGAAGCTGGTTAAGAGAATTCCAAGAGTGTGCAAAGCTGTCATCAAAGCAAAGAATGGCTATATTGAAGAATCTCAAATATAAAATATATTTTGATTTGTTTAATACTTTTTTGATTACTACATGATTCTATATTTGTTATTTCATAGTTTTGATGTCTTCGCTATTATTCTACAATGTAGAAAATAGTAATAAAGAAAGAAAACTTGAATGAGTAGCTGTCTCCAAACCTTTGACTGGTACTGTACGTAATGAGTTTAAATAACAGTAAAGTATACATAACAGTATAGTATAACAGTACAGTATACATAACAGTATAGTATAACAGCAGAGTATAACAGTGGTTGGAAACCCAAGGACTTACATAGATATAAACATTAAAAAAGTTTGTTAAAACAGATAACAAAACCTACTTATTAAAAATGTATGTATTAATAAATTAATGAATCACCAATCAAAAAAACTAATAATTGTCTCTGAAATGTACCTCAGGAGGGGTTTGTTCATTGGTTGTCGGTAATATTTACCTCTCAGTAAGGATTAACAATCAGCAGGAGGATTTCTTCATTTAGTAACTCAGCGGGAACCTGTTCACAGATATTAGGTTTAACAGGGGGCAATTAAGTTGCGTGTAGGAATACATTAGATAAATACACACCCACTCTCTCTCTCTCTCTCTCTCTCTCTCTCTCTCTCTCTCTCTCTCTCTCTCTCTCTCTCTCTCTATCTCTCTCTCACTCTCTCTCTCTCTCTCTCACTCAGTAGAGCATACATAATAGTAGAGTATAACAGTAGAGTTTACATAACAGTGGAGCATACATAGAAGTAGAGTATACTTAACAGTATATTATAACAGTAGAGTAAACATAAAACTACAGTATACATAACACTACAGTATAACAGTATAGCATACTTAACCGTATAACTGTAGAGTATACATGCTAGTGGATTATATATAACAGTATAGTACACATAACAGCAGAGTTTAACAGTAGAGAATAACACTAGAGTATATAGAGAGTGCACATAACAGTATAGTGTAACTGTAGAGAATAACACTAGAGTATATAGAGGAGTGTACATAACAATATAGTATAACTGTAGAGAATAACAATAGAGTGAATATAGGAGTGTACATAACAGTATAAGAGTAGTGCACACAACAGTATAGTATTCATAACAGTTGAGTATACATAACAGTATAGTACAATATATACCCTACCGTTCAAAGCATCCCGGAGTTGCCTCTTCACTGTTGATGTTGAGACTGGTGTTTTGCGCATACTATTTTATGAAGCTGCCAGTTCGGGACTTGTGAGGCGTCTGTTTCTCAAACTAGACACTCTAATGTACTTGTCCTCTTGCTCAGTTGTGCACCGGGGCCTCCCACTCCTCTTTCCATTCTGGTTAAAGACAGTTTGCGCTGTTCTGTGAAGGGAGTAGTACACAACGTTGTACGACATCTTCAGTTTCTTGACAATTTCTCACATGGAATAGCCTTCATTTCTCAGAACAAGAATAGACTGAGTTTCAGAAGAAAGTTCTTTGTTTCTGACCTTTTTGAGCCTGTAATCGAACCCACAAATGCTGACGCTCCAGATACTCAACTAGTCTACAAAAGGCCAGTTTTATTGCTTCTTTAATCAGAACAACAGTTTTCAGCTGTGCTAACATAATTGCAAAAGGGAATTAGCCTTTTAAAATTATAAACTTGGATTCGCTAAAACAACGTGCCATTGGAACACAGGAGTGATGGTTGCAGATAATGGGCCTCTGTACGCCTATGTCGACATTCCGTAACAAATCAGCCGTTTCCAGCTACAATACTCATTTACAACATTAACAATGTCTACATTGTATTTCTGATCAATTTGATGTTATTTTTTAGGACAAAAAAAAAAGCTTTTCTTAAAAAAATAAGGACATTTCTAAGTGACCCCAAACTTTTGAACGGTGGTGTATATATATATATATATATGAGTAAACTATTCATAACAGTATAGTATACATAATAGTATAGTATAATACAAAAAAGCTACAAAAAGAAWTCCAGCCCCGTCGCGGACCAGGATGTCTTGCTCCCAGACAATCTAAACAGCTTCTTTGCTCGCTTTGAGGACAATACAGCGCCACCGACACGGCCCGCTACCAAAACCTGCGGGCTCGCCTTCACCGCAGCCAACGTGAGTAATACATTTAAGCGTGTTAACCCTCGCAAGGCTGCCGGCCCAGACGGCATTCCCAGCCGCGTCCTCAGAGCATGCGCAGACCAGCTGGCTGGTGTGTTTACCGACATATTCAATCAATCCCTATCCCAGTCTGCTGTTCCCACATGCTTCAAGAGGGCCACCATTGTTCCTGTTKCCAAGAAAGCTAAGGTAACTGAGCTAAACGACAATCGCCCCGTAGCACTCACTTCCGTCATCATGAAGTAATTTGAGAGACTAGTCAAGGACTAGTCAAGGATCATATCATCTCCATCCTGACACCCTAGACCCACTCCAATTTGCTTACCGCCCCAATAGGTTAAATCACACTGCACACTGCCCTAACCCATCTGGACAAGAGGAATATGATGGTTCCCAGTCTGGGGCCTCCGGCGATGATCCACGGTCCGGGTCTACAAAGGCGGAGGGATCAGCGTAAAGAGGGGGGGGGGGCTGCGTCCAGAACGGGAGCCGCCACCGAGGGTAGATGCCCACCCGGACCCTCCCCTATAGGTTCAGGTTTGCGGCCGGGAGTCCGCACCTTTGGGGGGTGGGTACTGTCACGCCCTGACCTGAGATATCTCTGTTTTCTTTATATTTTGGTTAGGTCAGGGTGTGACTAGGGTGGGTACGTTAGTTTTTGTATTGTCTAGGGTTTTTTGTATTGTCTAGGGTTTTTTGTATTGTCTAGGGGGTTTTGTATTGTCTAGGGGGTTTTGTATTGTCTAGGGGGTTTTGTATTGTCTAGGGGGTTTTGTATTGTCTAGGGTTTTGTATTGTCTAGGGTTTTGTGTAAGCCTATGGTTTTTGTAGGTCTAGGTAATTGTATGTCTATGGTGGCCTGATATGGTTCCCAAACAGAGGCAGCTGTTTATCGTTGTCTGTGATTGGGGATCATATTTAGGTAGCCATTTTCCTTTTGGTGTTCGTGGGTTCTTGTTCTATGTTTAGTTGCCTGTCAGCACTACTCATATTAGCTTCACGGTTCGTTTAGTTATTTTGTTCGTTTGTTCAGTGTTCGTTATTATAATAAAGAAGAATGTACGCTTACCACGCTGTGCCTTGGTCTCCTCCTTACAACGGCAGTGACAATAACAGTGTAACAGTAGAGTATAAATAGCAGTAGAGTATACATACCAGAACAGAATAACAGTAGAGTTAAGTATACAGTAATGTATGCATAACAGTATAGTATAACGGTATAGTATAAAAGTAAAGAACACATAACAATATAGTATAACAGTAGAGTATGATTAACACCATAGTATACTTGACAGTGTAGTATAACAGTAGAGTATACATAACAGTATAGTATACATGACAGCATAGTTTAACAGTAGAGAATACATGACGGTATAGTATATTGGTACAGTATTCATAACAGTATAGTATAATAGTATTATATAACAGTGGAGTGTATATAACAGTATAGTATAATAGTAGACTATACATAACAGTGGTTGGAAGCCCATGGACTTAAATGAACCACAGAAAAACAATATACAATACATAAGTAAAAACATAAAAACGGTTTGTTAAAACAGATAAGCGAGTACTTATAGTTGAATAAATTAACTGATCAGTAATCAGTAATCAACAGAATATTTGTTTTAACTTTAGGAGGGGTTTGCTAATTGATTGTCACTGACATTTACCTCTGAGTAAGGATTAACAATCAGCTAGAACAGGTTTCATCCAGTCATTCATTATATTAGTTATATATTTATAGACGTGACCCAGTCATTCTATAAATATATAACTAATATAATGAATGACTGGATCACGTCCATAAATATATAACTAATAATAACGG
>NW_019942844.1:280598-281660 GCF_002910315.2 Salvelinus sp. IW2-2015
TTATATTAGTTATATATTTATAGACGTGACCCAGTCATTCATTATATTAGTTATATATTTATAGACGTGACCCAGTCGTTCATTATATTAGTTATATATTTATAGACGTGACCCAGTCATTCGTTATATTAGTTATATATTTATCGACCGGACCCAGTCGMTCATTCGATTAGTGACCCAGTCGTTCATTCGATTAGTGATCTAGTCTTTGTATGTCCGGTTGCCTTCTCGTCAGGACACTTGTCAACGCTGACTCTTTATTACCAGGAGATCACATTGCCTGTCAATCACTAGGCTAGAAGCTAGCTAAATAGTTTGTTGTTATGACTACCGAAATAAAAAAAATGTCAGTTGCTGAAAACAGCTGGTCAATCTGGAAACGTGGATTTGACAGCTTGGAGTCATTTGCAATCATGTCTGCAACAGTAGGAACCTGAGAAATGAATGTTCATTAATCAGTCACCACGTTAGGTCATTAAGAGGTGCTTTAAAAAAAAAAAAAATTACTCTGCAAAAACTAATCAATGCTAGATAGCTAGCTATGTTTTTCCTGGGTTTGTGTGGTTGTTGGTTTAGTTTTCAGGAGACTGTGTAGCCATTACAGTCTGCATGTGTAGGTGCTTATTGCGTCATGATTTCAAAGGTGTCACAATATCTGGTTTTACTGTCCATTCTAGAATGCCCTTCTAGCCAATCAGAAACAAGTATTCAACAATGCTGTGGTATAAATAAATAACAGTATTGTAGTTGAGGTTTCGGAGCACGTACAGGCCTAGTGTACACAACACTGTTGAACACAACGGGGAGTATGTACCCGACTTACTGTACAGTTTCTCATGCTTATAGGTTACCTGGACGAAGGTGGGACTATTTGCTTTAAATCACTACTGATTCACTGTATGCTTGTTTGTTCTCTACCACTGTGAATTGGCAGTTGAAATGTTTTTACCCGTCGCTTTGTTTTCAGTAGAGCTGCTGATGTCATCATCTACTGAATGTGTTGCTGTAGGAGGGAATGAGAGAGAGAGAGAGAGAGAGAGAGAGAGAGAGAGAGAGAGAGAG
>NW_019942844.1:281685-285487 GCF_002910315.2 Salvelinus sp. IW2-2015
TTTTTTTCAAAGAAGGCTTGGTCTAGACAACATCAGAAATTGAAATGGCTTGAAAAACAGCACACCTGAGTTGGCAAAATGGCTGTCTTAAATTGTTCAACATGGTTTTAACTTCTGGCTGCTTCCCTGAGTCTGGAACCAGGGCGATCTCCCCTATCCACGAAAATGGAACAAATCAGACCCCATAATTAAGGGAAATTTGTGTAAACATAACTTGGGAAGTTTTCTGTAGCATTTTGAATTTCAAGAATCCAAACCTTTCTTCAAGAAAAACAATTAATAACTAAATTGTCAAATTGCTTTTCTCCCTAACCCATCGCACTACTGACCAATATACACCTTCACACACTAATTAATAAACACGTTCCACAAAAATATAGAGGGCAAATCTTTGCTTGCTTTATTGACTTTAAAAAAGCATTTGATTCTATTTGGCACGAGGGCTATTCTACAAAATTCTACAAATGGCTTGGTGTAATGGTTGTATGACTTAATAAAATGTGATGGTACACAGAAAATAACGTGTGAATAAAAAAATCAAAAAACCAAAAAGAACAGAATTATTTTCACAAATCGTCGAGGGGTAACAGCTGTTAGTTTGAGTCCAAATCTTTTCAACATTTTATATCAATGAATTAGCAGGACATGTTGGACCATCTCCAGGCCCCCCAGGACTCACACTATTTGACACAGGAGGTGAAAATACCGCTATATTGCTGATGACTTGTAATTTATCACGCCAACCAAAAAGAAGGTCTTCAAACAGAACATTTAATTCTAGAGCAATATTTGCCATAATTGGCCTGGCAGGTAATGTCCCAAAACTTAAAATCATGATTTGCCAAAAACAAAACAGATGTCAGAAACACAAAATAAAATTCACCCTGAACAACACCATAATTGAACACACAAAAATGACACCTACCTTGGTCTGACCATATCTGCATCGGAAACTTAATATGGCAGTGAATTTGCACTCCAAAGAAAAAGCCCGCAGAGCATGTTCGCAATTAAAAATTGAAAATTATTCCCAAAATCAACATCCCCAATTAGAATTTTGGACCAAAATATTTGACAGTGTAATCCTACCAATAGCTCTTTACGGAAATGAGTTTGGGGCCACTCAATAACTGGACTTAAAATGTGGAACAAAACATCAATTGAAACCCTACATGCGAATTCTGTCGGAAAAATCCTACAAGTCCAGAGAGAATTACACCAACTAAGCAATGTAGGGAGGCCAGAATTGGGCCGGCTTTCAAGTAATAATGAAAATACAGAAAGTATTCATTAAAATTTTTTGGCCACATCTAAACTCAAGTCCAAATTTGAGTTCTGCGAATTTACAAGCACTTCAAACCCAAAACTGAGCCCAGAAACGAGCCCCTCTCAGTCAGCTGTGTGGACCTAACCAACCAAGCTGACACCGCACTGTTCAAAAGACAAGAATTCCAATAAACAAAATCATGAACCAATTCAAAGGATTCATATTTACAACATTGGAAAAGAAACAAAATCCCAAAGCCGAACTTAAATTGCTATCTGACCCTAAACAGAGAAAGATGAAAATTGGCAGAAATCTCTACTCTGTCAGAGATTCGAGCAGAGACAAGATCCTTACCAAGACAGGCTGATGACCACCGATGGGCAATAGAAACCGGCAGACTAAAAAGACATGCTACCCAAAAGAGGAGCGTGTATGTGGTTCATCACGACAGGGGAGTAGAAACAGAGATGCACTTTCGTCGTTACTGTGTAAATTATTCCTCACAAGAAAAATTCATCATTCACAGAAATGACTACATTTATTCGCAAATTTTAACTTATTAAACCACAGAGGAAAAAACTAAAAATACTCATGGCGAAGGAGCAATGCTCCTCTTGCAGCCAAAAGTATTTGCCCTGCCAAGCCTGAGGGACACTGAATAATAACATCTGCATAGGTAAGCAGTAACTACTATTATGGACTGTTATTATTACTGTTATGTTAAATTTTAGTTAATTATATTGTTGTTTATCGATTCCAAATAGTAATGTTGGGTGGTAAATTGGTAATGATAGCAGTTTAATGATAGTGGTGTGGTAGTTGTGCATTTACACCATACATTACATCGACTATTGACTGTTACCATTTTATGTTACATTTTTTATATTAATTTTGTATTATATTTTACTGCCATTCTATTAATTATTGTCATTGTTTTAATTGTATACAATATATGTATACATGTGCTTTGCAATATTTGACACAAGTTTTCTATGCAATAAAAGCAGCTTGAATTGAAGTTTGATTTGAGAGAGAGAAGAGAAGAGAACAGAGAACAGAGAGACAGAGAGAGAGAAAGAGAGAGAGAGCAGAGAGAGAGAAGTTTTCCACTTGGTAGCAATAGCTTCAGTGTCTCCCAGGACTGTCAAGACAGACAGAGGTTGTGATCGTTTCACAGTTGGTTGTATTGTTGCTTCTCTCGCATTAGTTGCTCCAGTGGACAGCATGGTCAGGGGGAGTAGCACAATTCCTCAGAGAGGAAAAGCTTCTCCACATAGCAAAGGATGAAGTTGCCTGTGGACCTTGCTGATCTCATGTCAGTTTCATGTTCTGACCTTGAACTGAAGCATGGGGGAAACCCCAAAGCCAGCCAGGTAGGCMTTTGGAGATCTAAGAAATAAAGGTGTGACGGAGGTGTGTCTACAGATTTGCCCTATTCTGACCTTGACTTAATTCCCTCACAAAATCCACCAATTTTACACGCAAGGAATCCGTGAATGAGGTCGAGTGGTTACGAGTGGGAAAAAAACATCATTTATTTTTCTATTTTGAAACCAGCCATGTGGCAGGAAACTGAAAAGCATATCAGCATTACAGATAGGCCTCTTTCTCACAGTGTTGAAAAACTGCGCCATTATCTAGAATTTTTATTGTATCGTCTTATAACTTGTAGGGACTACATTTGGGTACCCAAAACAATTTGAATGACAAGGCAAAGAGTTGAAACTAAAATGAAACGCTCTCTAGTAGATGTTCTAAACATATATCCCGACTTCTGTTGTTTCAATTAAAAAGTAACACAAGAAATGTACATAACAAAAACTAGGCTATATACAATACAGGGGGTACCGGTACCAAGACAATGTAGGCTACATTACTTCCAATATTCCCATCGATGAACTGAATGTGTCAAAGTTCAGAATGAATGAAACCACATTTTTTTTGTATGTGTAAAGGCTCTATTTGTCCATGATGAAGGATTCATGACTATTTCCCTAAACACAAATATGTGTCAAATCTGAACGTTTTTAAAATCTACTCGAGGGTTCTAAAACAGAGACAAATATGCATATTTTTGTGTGCTATCTTTGTATGTACTGAACGCTAAATTCAAGTCTTGCGCCAATCAAATTATTTTAAAAGGTACATCAGATTGCTTTAGAGATTACTAAGAAAACATTTTTGAAAACAAAATCCCCGATCAGATTGGTACTCCCCGATCAGATTGGTACTCCCCGATCAGATTGGTACTCCCCGATCAGATTGGTAGTCCAACTAGTGGGTGTGTTACCTGGGGTTGAATTAAATGTATTCAGTGCGTTCAAAGGAGCCAAGCCCACAAACCTCGGTAAGCACCTGCACAACGTACGTAAGTCTGAATACCAACTACTGAGAAGGGGGGTAGGAAAAGTCTGCCTGTCCGTCCGTCCGTCCGTCCGTCCGTCTGTCCAGCCAGACACACGAACACACACACACAAACACACCCAGACGTCCGTCCATCTGGGTGTGTTTGTGTGTGTGTGTGTGTGTGTGTGT
>NW_019942844.1:286711-297901 GCF_002910315.2 Salvelinus sp. IW2-2015
ATATCATGGTAATATAAGACAGTATACATGGTTAATATGACAGATATAACATGGTTAATAAGACAGTATACATGGTTAATATAGACAGTATACATGGTTAATATAGACAGTAATATTCATGGTTAGATATAGACAGCATGGTTAATATAGACAGCATGGTTAAATATAGACAGCATACATGGTAGTATACGACCAGCATGGTTAATATAGAACAGTATACATGGTTAATATAGACAGTATACATGGTTTATAGACCAGTATACATGGTTAATATAGACAGCATACATGGTTAATATCGACAGCATTGTTAAATATAGACGCATGGTTAATATAGACAGCATGGTTAATATAGAAGCATGGTTAATATATTTACAGTATCATGGTTAATACTACGACAGGGCTACATGGATATAGACAGTAACATGGTTAATATAGACAAATACAATGGTTAATTATCGACAGTTATAAGCATGGTTAATATAGACAAGGCATACATGGTTAATATAGACAAGCATGGTTAATATAGACAGTAAACATGGTTAATAATAGACAGTATACAGGGGTTAATATTTAGACAGTATATTATGGTTAATATAGCATATACATGTAATATACGACAGTATAACATGTTAATATAGAGCAGTAAAACATCGGTTAATATAGACAGGCATGGTAATATGATGACAGTATACATGGTTAATATAGACAGCATGGTTAATATATGACAGCATGGTTAATATAGACAGTATCATGGTTAATATATGACGCATCGTTAAGTATAGACAGCATGGTTATAGACAGCATGGTTAATATAGAGACATAACATGGTTAATATAGACAGTATACATGGTTAATATAGACAGTATACATGGTTAAATATAACAAGCATACATGGTTAATATAGAAAGTAATAAACATAGTTAATATAGAACAGTATTTTACTAGTTAAATATAGAGTATAACATGGTTAATTGACAGTATACATAAGTTAATCATAGACAGCATACAGGTTAATATAGAGCACAATAACATGGTTAATATAGACAGCATGGTTTAATCCTAGACCAGTATACATGGGTTAAGTATGACAGCATGGTTAATATAGACAGTATGGTGAAATATAGAACAGTACTACATGGTTATATAGAGCAGTAATACATTTTAATATAGACAGTATACCATGGTTAATATACGAAAGTATACTGGTTAATATACGAGTATATACATGGATATAGACAAGTATACATGGTTATATAGACAGGCATGTTAATATAGACAGAAACCATGGTTAATTAGACAGTATACATGGTTATTATAGACGCATGGTTAATATAGAACAGAATACATGGTTAATAATAGGACAAGTATAACTTGTTAATATAGACGTTAACATGGTAATATAAGACAGTAATAATGGTTATAATAACAGGCAATGGTTAATATAGACAGAAATACATGGTTAATATAGACAGTATAAACATGGTTAATATAGATCAGCATGGTAATATAGACAGTATACCTGGTTAATATAGACAGGCATAGCATGGTTAATATAAAGACAGGCATACTGGTTAATATAGACAGGCATAACATGTTAATATATGACGCATGGGTTAAATAATAGACAGTATAAACATTTGGTAATATAACGACACATGGTTTAATATAGACATGTATACATGGTTAATATAGACACTATAACATGGTTTAATATATAGAACAGTATAACATGGTTAATATAGAACAGTGATACTGGTTAATAAGACAGTAAACATTGTTAATAATAGACAGGCATGGATACAACTAATCAAATGTTAGACTCCACAAGGAAAACACCTGAGGTTTCGAGTTTGGATAATTAAGGAATACACTAAGCTAGAGTGACGGGTACGATTTAATCAAATGTCTGACTAGTTTGTTGATCCATAGAGTAGAATTAGTATACGAGGTGATCGGTTTATCATCAATAACAATCAGGCCCTAGAAATTATTAGGGAGATATTTGGTTGTTGGGCACTATTAGAGGACGTAGTAGTATGAGTGGACACTATATAGGGAGTAGCATGTGGTGATCACAATTATAAAGGTGAAGTGACGCATGTGGCGACATCTATACAAGGGGCTAAAGTGGGTGGAAATACACTATACAGGAGTAGTGTGTGACATCTATATAAGGGATGTTAAGTATCGAGTAATACTATACAGGGCAAGTGAGGTGTGGAACTTAAATACAGAGGAGTAGGGGAGAAAACTTATTACAGGGATAGTGGGTGGACACTATACAGGAGAGTGGGTGGTGGAATATAATATATACAGGGACAGTATGTGTGGGACACATTATAATAACATTGTTAATATAGGGAGTAGTTGGTGGACACTATATAGGGGAAGTAAGGGTGCCATAGAGACTAAACATCGGAGTTAAGGTGAGCTCGGACAATATACAGTGTGTGTATGGCATGGACATACTTAGGTATAAGTAGTAATGTGTGGAACACATATAGGGAGTAAGCTAGGTGGGATAACTAATAATAGGGATAAGTGTTGGAAACCTTATACAGGTAAGTAAGATTGTGGGAAAATATGAGAGCACAGGGTAAGATTGTTAGTCGAAATCTATATTATTTATGGATGTTAGAATGTGGTACACTCTAGTGAGCTAGAGATAGTGTGGAAATGTATTATAGTAGGGAGTAAGTAGTGTATCGGACACGCTAATTAACACAGGGTAGTGATAGTGTGGTACACACTATATAGGGAGTCGTGTGGGAACCATAAAGGAGTCACAGTGGTGTGATCACTATCATAAGTGGAGTAGTGTGGTCACTATATATATAGGGAGTCAGTGTCGATATTTGGTATGGAGAGTTAGTGTGGAAGACAATTATCGTAAGGCGCAGTAGGTGGGGGCACTAAGGTATAAATGAGGATAGGTAGAGGTCGGACCTATAAATGGGAGTATAACAGGGAGTAGTTGGGTGTAATATATAAGGTGAGTAGTTGGGCACTCATGATGGCGAGATAGTAGTGGACACTAGGTACTTAGAGAGAGTAGTGTAGGACAACTTATAATATAGAGCGAGAATTAAAGTGAGTACAATATATAGGGAGCGAGTGGGTATCCATATATAATAGGGAGTAGAGATGGACACTCACTAATATATACATGGTTAATATAGGACGAGTAAGAGGTGGACCTCTATAATTATAGAAAGTCCTAATACCTGAACCGATAGAGTAGGGAGGAAGATGGGGAGATGAAACCTGGTGGAGGGAAGAAGAGATATGAGAAAGAGAGAGGCGACAGGTGAAGTGGTGAGGGAGGAGAAAGAGATGCATGTGTTATCATCTATTTAGTTCCTGATTTTATAATTGATCATATTTGCATCGCTTTGTGTGATAATATTCATGCATCACCTATTCACTGGCTATGTCGTTTGGCATGTTTAAGCTAAATATGTGGAGCATGTCCATCCATGCCACAATATAGGTAGAGTCATATGACGGTTGAGAGAGAGAAATGAACAGGAAGTAGTAACACAGAAGACAGGAGTAATAGAGACATGGGATTGACGCTAGCAGTGAGAGACGAGCGGAGCAGGGTAGCATGGCGAGGTAGTGACATAGTGAGGCCAGACAAGCGCGGCAGCTGCGAGCGCGCCAGATCGTCTAGAGGGTATACGGCGCGGCAGCAGGGTTGCGGGGCGTGAGCGGCAGCGCTGGACAGGCCGGCGTGGGAGGGGATAGGAGATGAAAATAAAAGACAGCATGGTGTAACGGAGGTGCGGCATGAGGAGAGCCAGGGTTGAGGGATGCGATTGACATGGGTGTCGTAATGTGAAGGAGCAGTATAAGCTTGGGTGGAGCGGCGGGCAGGGCTTTGACGCGCGAGTGGAGCAAGGGGCCGGAGCGAGAAGTAGAAATGAAGGGAACGTAGAGGATAAGAGACAGGGACAGAGATAGAGGAGATACCAAAGTATAGACAGTAAAACATGGTTAGTATAGACAGCATACAGGTTAGTATAGACAGCATACATGGTTAGTATAGGACCAGCATGGTTAATATAGACAGTATAACATGTTATATATAGGAGCAGCATGGTTAATTAACGTATACAATGTTAAAAATATAGACAAGTATAAATAGCATGGTTAATATAGACGCAGTATACAATGGGTTTAATATAGAACAGGGCAATACATGGTGTGGGGTAGTAGAGAGGGAGGCAGGCGACGCATGGGGGGGTTAGAGTAAAGAAGCAGTATAGTCATGGTTAATGGACTAGGTGGACAGCATGGTTTAATCAATAGAGCATGCATGGCGTTAATATTGGGACTTAGCGATGTGGGTATAATATAGGGGGCCGATCATGTTATGAGCCACTTGCCGTTAATATATATGTATCAGAAGCATGTAGGGTTTAATATCCACGAACGATATGCACTCCTTTGTCTTGAACCTGTGTTAATCACACTATTTAGGGCTAGCGCATAGTGGTTAATCATTTAGATACAGGAATCCATTCGGTTACTGAAACTACACGTTCATACCTAATACGGGTAGATATACGATAAGTCATCATATTGTCGCGTAGTAATGCTAATAGTAGGACGCATACCACTGAAATGTAGTTACGTCACAGTCAATACGCATAATGTGAGTGTGAGTATGATTGTGTGTATCAGAGGACATTCATGGTGAGCCTATAGACGTATCTCATCCGCGCGCGAGAGAGGGTGGAGGGAGTGCACTCAGCATGGTTAATATAGACAGTATACATGGTTAATATCGACAGTATACATGTAATATAGACAGTATACATGGTTAATATAGACAGTTATACATGGTTAATATAGGCAAAACAGCAAGATGGTTAATATAGACAAGCATGGTTAATAAATAGACAGCAGGTTATAAACAGTATCATGGTTAATATAGACAGCATGGTTAATATGACAGTATACATGGTTAATGATAGACAGCATGGTTAAATATAAGCAGAATACATGGTTATATTTGAACATTCTCCTCGGCAAGAAAGACCCCCACCTTTTTGTTTTAATGTGATTTTTGTAAACAAAAATGTATTATAAACTCAAGACATGAGTGGAATAAATCATGTTTATCTTGACAAATATAAATGTGAAACAAGGTTTTCAATCACTACTGATGTTTAACGCGCTTTGGAACTGAACAAATTGGAAGGACACATTTTTCCACAGCAGATTTTATGTAAATGATAAATAGGCCCCATGGAACACAAATTAAGGCCAGTTCTCCACACCACATGAGGGACAGAGTTTTACTGTGTGTGTGTTGCAATGTATTTTTTGCAACTGGATGCATGTGCACTGTGTCTTACCTGTCCTCTTGGGTCCACCACATCGCAGCTCTTCTTTCTTGTTGCTAACGCTTCTGCGTTGGCTGCAATCTACGAATGATGAAAATCAGTCTCTCCTCGAGCAGGATTTGTTTCATCTCTTTTTCTCGAGCAGGTTTTATTCAGCTCTCCCCGAGGCAGGGTTTGTTCAGCTCTCCCCGAGCAGGGTTTGGGTTCACCTCTTCCTAGCAGGATTCGTTCACCCTCTCCCCTAGCAGGGATCGTCACCTCTCACCCCTACGCAGGTTCGTTCACTCTCCCCCTAGCAGGGATCGTTCACCTCTCCCCTAGCAGGGATCGTTCACCTCTCGGCCCTCACGCAGGGATCGTTCACCTCCTCCCCTAGCCGGGATCGTTCACCGCCTCTCCCCTAGCAGGGATCGTTCACCTCTCCCCTAGGCACCGGGATCGTTTACGCCTCTCCCCTAGCAGGGAATTGTTCACTCTTCCTAGGCAGGCGTTCGTTTACCTCTCCGCCTAGCTAGGATCGTTCACATCTCCTAGCAAAGCTGTTTCGTTCACCTCTCTCCCTGAGCTAGGATTGTTCACCTCTTCCCTAGAAGTGTTCGTTCACCTCCTCCCCTAGCAGGGATCGTTCATAAGCTCTTCCTGAGCAGGTTCGTTAGCTCTCCCCTAGCAGGAAAGATCGTTTCACGCCTTCTCCCCTAGCAGGGACGTTCAACCTCCCCCTAGCCAGGGATCGTTCACCTTCTCCCTAGCAGGGATTCTTTACCTCTCCCCTAGGCAGGGCTTGTTCACGCTCTTCCCTAGCAGGGTTCGTTTACCGTCTCCCCTAGCTAGGATCGTTCACCTCTTCCCTAGATAGTGTTCGTTCACCTCTTCCCCTAAGCTAAGGATCTGTTCACCTCTCTTCCCTAGACGTTGTTCGTTCACTCTCCCCTAGGAGGATCCGTTCAGCTTTCCTGAGCCAGGGTTCGTTCACCTCTCCCTAGGGGCAGGGATCGTTCACCTCCTCCCTAGCAGGGTTCGTTCAGCTCTCCCCTAGGCAGGGTTCGTTCAAGCTCTCCCCTAGCAGGGTTCGTTCACCTCTTTCCTAGCAGGGTTCGTCTCACGCTCTCCCTAGCAGTGTTTCGTTCCCTCCTTCCCTACAGGGTTCGTTCACCTCTCCCCTAGCAGTGTTCGTTGCAAGCTCTTCTGCCGAGCAGGGTCCGTTCGGCTCTTTCCAAGCAGTTTTATCCCTCCCATATGTGGCTTCCAAGTTTGTTGTGCGAAAACGTTGTGGGCATGAGGACTGTCGTTACGGATGAGGTCAGGCTCCAATGTTGGTGTTGAAACAGGTGAAGCACAAAAGTACATGAGTGGCTCTGTTGATAAACAATGTCAAATGCATTACGCCACAGATAGTGCTTGTGCGCGTTGGCGAGTCCCCTCTCAGTAGTCAACGTTTGTTCGGTAGTTTTGTGGCTAGCTCAGTAGTCAACGTTAGGTTCGGTAGTTTGTGGCTAGCTCAGTAGTCAACGTTAGGTTCGGTAGTTTGTGGCTAGCTCAGTAGTCAACGGCTGGCTGGCTGCCGGGCTCTCCACCACTCCAAGCCAGGCTGGCTGTGTTGTAGCGGCCTCTCAGCTGCGTCGAGCGTGTCCCCGTGGCTGTATTCGCGGTGGGACAACAAACATACAATTAGAGTCACACACACACACACACGTTAGGAATTGCTTAAGTAGCGCTGTAGGGAGCGTTGTAACGGAGACTTCCCAAGGGTGATCAGCAGAGAGGGGACAGCAGTCGAGGAGCAGCGAGGAGTCAGAAGTCCGTTGGTTGAGAGGATAGCAGTCGAACGGCGCGTGTTGAAGTTAAGTGTTCATTACCTTTTGTCTCTAGTTCTGTGGCGAGTTTAGCAATTAACTGAAGGAGGCAGGCGGTGATAGGGAGTCTCATAGTCAATATAGTCCGTGCCGTTCTGTAGAATCACAGGACACCATGCAAAAGAAAGAAAGTAGTTCAATTCAATGACATTTCACACGTGAGAACACAAGGAGTTAAGTAAAAGCCATTTGTTGTACATAACACCCCACACATTAAAGGCACTTAGGGGGATAATAGCAATATAAATAAACAGGGCGATAAAATAAATGTGCTGCAGAATGGCTCAGTCTCTAGTCTAGCAGATGAATTTACAACAACAATCATGTTAATAATGAAAAACTGTTTCATTTTGGAATCTTAGTAACTAATGTTGACGCTTCGTTACATTCTGCTTGTGTCAGAGAATAGGACGAGGTTGGTTATACATAAACAGCCCAGAAATAGGGCAGATATTGGTTGTGTGGGCACTATATAGGGAGTAGTGTGGACACTATATAGGGAGTAGTGTGGACACTATATAGGGAGTAGTGTGGACACTATACAGGGAGTAGTGTGGAAACTATACAGGGAGTAGTGTGGACACTATATAGGGAGTAGTGTGGAAACTATACAGGGAGTAGGTGACACTATACAGGGAGATAGATAGGTGTGGACCTATACAGGGAGTAGTGTGGAAACTATACAGGAGTAGTGTGACACTATATAGGGAGTAGTGTGGACACTATATAGGGAGTAGTAGTGGGACTATACACGGATAGTGTGGACACTATACAGGGAGTAGTGTGGACACTATACAGAGTAAAATAGTGTGGGACACTATATAGGAGTAGTGTGGAAACTATATAGGGAGGTAGTGTGAACATATGATAGTGTGGAAACTATACAGGAGTAGTGTGGACACTATATAGGGAGTAGTGTGAGACACTGATACAGAGAGTAGTGTGGAAACTATATAGGGAGTAGGTGACAACTTTACAGGAGTAGTGGGACACTATAAAGGAAGTATGTGTGGACACTATATAGGGAGTAGTGTGGACACTACAAGGGAGTAGTGTGGCACTAATAGGGAAGTATGGGGCACTATATAGGAGTAGTGTGCTGGAACATATAGGGAGTAGTGTGGGCACTATATAGGAAGTAGAGTGGACACTATATTTGGAGTATAGGGAGTAGTGTGGGCACATAGTATAGGGTAGTGTGGGCACTATATAGGGAGTAGATGTGACACTATATAGGGTAAGTGTGGACCACTATATAGGGAGTAAGAGTGGACAATATATAGGAGTAGAGTGACACTATATAGGAGTTGAGTGGGCAATATATAGGAGTAGAGTGGACTCTATATATAGAGTCCTCAATAACCTGAACCGATAGAGAGGAGAAAGGAGAGGGGAGATAGAAACTGGGGGGAGAGAGAGAAGAGAGAAAGAGAGGCAGGGAGGGAGGAGAGAGAAAGAGAATGTTTCCTGTCCATTTTTATTGTTAATTTCGCTTTTGTAAATCATCTACTTCACTTGCTTTGGCAATGTTCGCATATGTGTCCCATGCCAATAAAGCGCCTTGCATGAGAGAGAGACAGAGACAGAGACAGAGACAGAGAGAGAGAGAGAGAGAGAGAGAGAGAGAGAAGAGAGAGAGGAGAGAGAGAGAGGGAGAGAAGAGAGAGAGAGGAGAGAGAGAGGAGAGAAGAGAAGAGAGGAGAGAGAAAGGGAGTGAGGGGAGAGGGAGAAGGAGAGAAGAGAGAGGAGGGAGGGAGAGAGGCAGGGAGGGAGAGAGAGAGGCAGTGAGGGAGGGAGATGGAAGGAGAACAGAGAGAATAGATGTAGGGAGGGAGGAAGAGAGAAGGCAGGGATAGAGAGTAGAAAGGGGAGAAAGAAGAGGCAGGGAGGAGGAGAGAGAGATAGAGAAGAGGAGAGAGAGAAGAGAGAGAGAGAGAGAGAAGAGAGAGGAGAGAGAGAGCGATAGAGAGAGAGAGAGAGGAGGAAGGATAGATGGAAGAGAAAGAGAGACACAGGGAGGGGCAGGGAGGGATGTAGAGAGAGGGAGAGAGAGAGAGAAATAGATCGAGATGTGAAAAATAGTGTTTCGACCATGATAGTTTGTTGGTGATGTGGACCCCAAGGAACTTGAAGCTCCCGACCCGCTCCACTACAGCCCTGTCGATGAGAATGGGGGCTGTTCAGCCCTCCTTTTCATGTAGTCCACGATCAGCTCCTTTGTCTTGATCACATTTAGGGACTGCCAGTTCTCTGATAGTTCTCTGACCTCCTCCCTATAGGCTGTCTCATCATTGTCGGTGATCAGGCCTACCACTGTTGTGTCGTCAGCAAACGTAATGATGGTGTTGTGTTTGGCCATGCAGTCATGGGTGAACAGGGAGTACAGGAGGGGACTAAGTACATACACCTGAGGGGCCCCTGTGTTGAGGGTCAGCGTGGCAGATGTGCAGCCCGTCAGGAAGTCCAGGATCCAGCTGCAGACGTTCCAGGGTCCTTAGCTTAGTGATGAGCTTTGTGAGCACTATGGTGTTGAACGCTGAGCTGTAGTCAATGAACAGCATTCTCACATAGGTGTTCTTTTTTTTCAGGTGGGAAAGGGCAGTGTGGAACAAAGAACAAACAGCAAAACCATATACATGATCAAATACAAATATTAGAATCTACTATAAAGACTTCCAGACAAAATACAAACCCTCCAACTCAAAAAGGCCTGTTAGGTTGACGGTATCCTAAATTAAATGATAAAATATTCAGACCACAAATTCCATTTGGCTATACTTAAACTGTTTTACATCATCCTTAGCTCTGACATCTTCCCCAATATTTGGAACCAAGGACTGATCACCCCAATCCACAAAAGTGAAGAAAAATTTGACCCCAATAACTTCCACGTCAACAGCAGCCTTGGGAAATTCCTCTGCATTACCATTAACAGCAGACTTGTACATTTCCTCAGTGAAAACAATGTACTTAGCAAATATCAAATTGGCTTTTTGCCAAATTATCGTACGACAGACCACATATTCACCCTGCACACCGTAATCAACAAACAAACCAAAACAAAGGCAAAGTCTTCTCATGCTTTGTTGATTTCAAAAAAGCATTTGACTCAATATGGCATGAGAGTCTGCTATACAAATTGATGGAAAGGGGTGTTGGGGGAAAAACATACGACATTACAAAATCCATGTACACAAACAACAAGTGTGCGGTTAAAATTGGCAATAAACACACACATTTCTTTCCACAGGGCCGTGGGTTAAGACAGGGATGCAGCTTTTAATTGAAATAATAATTGTGTCCTTCAAACTGCYTTTGTCAAAGAATCCTCAATTTGCAGCAATTACAGCCTTCCAGACCTTTGGTATTCTAGTTGTCAATTTGTTGAGGTAATGTGAAGAGATTTTACCCTTCCTGAAGCACCTCTCACAAGTTGGATTGGCTTGATGGGCACATTTTACGTACCACAACAGCTCAATAGGGTTGAGATCCGGTGACTGTGCTGGCCACTCAATTATAGACAGAATAATAGCTGACTGCTTCTTCCCTAAATAGTTATTGCGAAGTTTAGAGCTGTGCTTTGGGTCATTGTCCTGTTGTAGGAGGAAATTGGCTCCAATTAAGTGCCGTCCACAGGATATGGCACGGTGTTGCTCCCACTCMTCTTTCTATTCTGGTTAGAGCCAGTTTGCGCTGTTTTGTGAAGGGAGTAGTACACAGTGTTGTACGAGATCTTCAGTTTCTTGGCAATTTCTCGCTTGGAATAGCCTTCATTTCTCAGAACAAGAATAGACTGATGAGTTTCAGAAGAAAGTTATTTGTTTCTGGCCATTTTGAGCCTGTAATCGAACCCACAAATGCTGATGCTCCAGACACTCATCTTGTTATGCTGGTGAATGAGGACCCAAAAGCGACGTAATAGAAACAGAGTCTTTATTCCAGTATCAAACAAACAATGATTCTCCTGGATATATCAAAGGTAAATC
>NW_019942844.1:298146-304848 GCF_002910315.2 Salvelinus sp. IW2-2015
AGAGGGCAAAATAGGGGACAGGTGTGAAAGAGTAAATGAGGTCGTTAGGAGAATGAGAAACAGCTGGGAGCAGGAACGGAACGATAGAGAGAGAGAAAGAGGGAAAGAACCTAATAAGACCAGCAGAGGGAAGCACAGGGACAAGACATGATGATCAAAGACAAAACATGACACATCTAGTCTAAAGAAGGCCAGTGTTATTGCTTCTTTAATCAGAACAACAGTTTTCAGTTATGCTAACATACAATTTAATTGCAAAAGTTTTTTTTAAATCATCAATTAGCCTTTTAAAATGATAAACTTTGATTAGCTAATACAAAGTGCCATTGGAACACAGGAGTGATGGTTGCTGATAATGGGCCTCTGTACACCTATGTAGACATTCCATTAAAAATCAGCCGTTTCCAGCTACAATAGTCATTTACAACATTAACAATGTCTACACTGTATTTCTGATCAATTTAAAGTTATTTTAATGGACGAAAAAAAAAWGTTCTTTCAAAAACAAGCACATTTCTAAGTGACCCCAAACTTTTGAACTTTTGTATATGGAATAATAATAATAATAATAATTTGACATTTGAAATGTCTTTATTCTTTTGGAGTGTAATGTTTACTGTTCATTTTTTATCATTTATTTCACTTTTGTTTATTATCTATTTCACTTGCTTTGGCAATGTAAATATATGTTTCCCATGCCAATAAAGCCCATTAAATTTAATCAAAATTTAAATGAAATTGAAATTGAAATTGAGAGAGAGAAATGCCCAGAGAGAATCATCGACAGACAGAGACATGCAGGGCTTTGAATCAGCACACAGCTGGGGGATCAATAGTGATGGGAGGAGGAGAGGGAGGAGGAGGAAGACAGGGAAGATTGTCTGGCTCCCCTGTGGCCCCTGCAGCACTGAGGATGCAGCACTGAGGATGCAGCATTGAGGCTCACCACATCTTCATCAGAGCCTGATAGGCTTGGTTTCCATGGCTGGACCCAGCTCATGTGTTGTATGGAATCTGATGACTAGACCACTCCAGCTGGACCCAGCTCACGTGTTGTCTGAACATGATGGCTGGACCCAGAACACGTGTTGTCTGAACATGATGGCTGGACCCAGGTAATTTCTCATTATCACCTAGTAATGGTTCCTCATTTTCACCGTTTAAATTTTCTCATTATCCACCTGTAATTGGTCTCAGTTTCTCACCTGTTAAGTTTTGCTCTTCATTTATCACCTGTAATGGTTCTCTTTTCACCTGTAGTCTGCTTCTCATTTCACCTGTAATGGTGGTTCTCATTTTTTTCCTGTAATTGTCTCATTTTCACCTGTATCGTTCTCATTATCGCACCTGTAATGCGTTTCATTTTCACCTTGTAGATGGTTCTCATTACTTACCTGTCTAAATGGTCTCATTAATCCCTGTAAATGTTCTCATTTTTTTCCCTGTAATGGTTCTCATTTTTTCCCTGTAAATGTTCTCATTTTACCTGTAGTGATCGGTTCTCATTATCATCTGTAATGGGTCTCATTTTCACCTGTAATTGTTCTCATTATCACCTTGTAATGCGTTCTCATTTCACCTGTACGTGGTTCTCATTATCACCGTAATGCAGTTCTTCATTTTTCACCTGTAATAGGTTCTCATTTTCACCTGTACATTGTTCTCATTTCCACCTGTTAATGCTTCTCATTTTTTCCTGCTTAGTGGTTCGCATTTTTTCCTGTATAGTTTTTCTTCATTTTTCACCTGTAATGGGTGTAATTTTTACCTGTAATGCGTTCTATTTCCCTGTAATGTTCTCATTTTCCACCTGGAATGGTCTCATTTACCTGTAATGCCGTTTCCATTCTATACCTGTAATGTTCTCATTGATCACTCTAGTGGTTCTCATTTTTACCTGTAGTGCCAGGTGTTTTCATTTGTTTACCTGTAGTGTGTTGTTTCTCATTTTTAGCTGTAATCGGTTCTCATTTTACCTGTAGTTTGTTTGGTTCTCATTTTTACCTGTAGTGTCTGGTAGATGGTTCTCATTATACCTGTTAGTGTTCTCATTTATACCTGTAATGCGTTCTCATTTTTCAACCTGTATGTGGTTCTCATTTTTACCTGTTTATGTGGTTCTCATTTTTACCGTAGTGGTCTCATTTTAGCTGTAATTATCGTTCTCATTTTCACTGTAATGGGTCTCAATTTTCACCTTAATGTGCTCATTTTACCTGTAATGGTTCTCATTTTCACCTGTAATGAGTTCTCATTTTAGCTGTAATGTTCATTTCAGGCTGGTTAATTGTTCTCATTTCAGCGGTAATGGTCTCATTTCAGCTGTAATGTGTTCTCATTTGCGCTGTAAATGGGGGTTGTTTTTCAATTTTAGCTGTAATTGTCGCATTTTCACCTGTAATGGGTCTCATTTTCACCTGTTAATGGTTTCATTTTCACTGTAATGTCTCATTTCACTTGTAATGGGTCTCATTTTTTAGCGTAATGGTTTTATCATTTTCAGCTGTAATGTTCTCATTTCAGCTGTATGTCTCATTGTTATACCCGCTAATTGGTTCTATTTTCTCACCTGTAATGGGCTCATTTCACCTGTAATGTTTCTTCTTTTGTGCTAAAAAAAAAGCAACTAAACAAAACTGTAGGTTAACCTGTTTTAGAAATGGCTAAATGCGACTATTATTGTTAAATCGTATATTCTAAAGGAGACTGTAGAATACTGCAGTAGACTGGATCATAGTCATTCACTTGGGTGTAAATTAAAGTGACTTGTTCTTTGTGTTTAATCTAGCCATACAGCTAAACAAATCACCGTGCTCTGTGTTATTCATAGTTCTCATTCCTGTGTGTGTGACTGTGGTGTGTGTGTGCCTGTGTGTGTGGTTGTGTGTTGCTTTAATTCATGGAGATCATTCCGCGTTTCTCATTATACACAAACAGACTAAAATGTGGGTGTGTGAGTGACGTGGTGTGTGCTCGTGGTTTTCATGGTTCATCCATCTCATTATGGTGGTGTGTCTGAGTGTGTATTTCATGGTTCTCATTCTGGTTGTGGTGTTGTGTGTGTTGTGTGTAAAAGTTGAGCGAGTGTCGTTGTTTATTCATGGTTTCATCCGTTCTCATTTGTGTGTGTGTGGCTGTGTTGTGTGTGTGTGTGTGTGTGTAATGTGGTGAGGTGATATTCATGGTTCATCAGCTCTCATTTTCTCTTTAAATATCATGGAAGAGCAGCTGCGGCGAACGCGTTCGTCTTCTTGTTGTGGATACGGTCCGGACTCGACAGGGGTTCGTTCATCCCCACACTAGTTCTTACCAAGCACTACTGACGGATTCATCCCATTTCCTGTGGATTTATTTATGTAGCAGCCTAACCGTTTGTATGCGTGGTGTTTGTGCAGTCGTTATTGCCTTCGTGGTCTTCTTGCCTCCGTCAACTGCCCACTCTTGAGAAAAGAAACCTTCCTATCTCCCTCTTTCCAGCCACTCACACCCTCCCTTCAGCTGCAGCTGCAGGTTCACACAACAACGTGTGCTTGGATCCAGCCAGCAGGTTCAGACAACACGTTTGCTGGGTCCAGCCATCAGGTTTCAGGACAACACTGTGCCTGTTCAGCCATCCAGGTTCAACAACACTCGCGCTGTGCTATGTCCAGCCGATCAGGTTCAGGGGCAACACTCCCCAGCTGTGCTGGGTCCAGCCATCATGTTCAGGGCAACACGTGTGGGTCCAGCCATCAGTTCAGACAACACGTGTGCTTGGCCAGCCATTCAGCGTTCAGACAAACACGTGTTCTGAGGTCCAGCCATTATGTTCAGACAACACTGTCGTGGGCTGGGTCCAGCCTCAGTCAGACAAACCTTCGTGTGCGGGTCCAGCCTTCAGGTTCCAGACAAACACGGGCTTGTGCTGGTCCAGCCATTCAGGCTTCAGACAACACGGTGCTGGTCCAGCCATCATTCATGTCAGACAACACGTGTGCTGGTCCAGCCATCCAGACTTCAGACAACACTGTTATTGTGCTGGGTCCACCATCAGGGTTCAGACAACACAGTGTTAGCTGGGTCCAGCCATTCTCAGGTTCAGACAACACGTTGTGCTGGCGTCCAGCCTTTCAGGCTTCAAGACAACAACGTGTGCTGGGTCCAGCATCATGTTCAGGCAACACGTTGCTGGGTCCAGCATCACTTGTTTCAGACAAACACGTGTGCTGGTCCAGCCATCAGGTTCAGACAACACTGGTTTCTGGGATCCAGCCTCTGTTCATGCAACACGTGTGCTGGGTCCAGCCATCAGGTCAGACAAACTTGTGTGCTGGTCAAAGCCATCAGGTTCAGACAATACACGTGGTTCTGGTCCAGCCATCATCGTTCAGCCAACACGTTGCTGGTACCAGCCCATCAGATGTTCAACAAACACGTGGTTGGGCCAGCATCATTTCAGGCAACATGTGTGCTGGGTCCGCCATCAGGTTCAGACAACACGTGTGGCTTGGTTCCAGCCATCATGTCAGACACACGTTTCTGGGTCCAGCCATCAGGTTCAGGGCAACACGTGCTGCGGGGTTCCAGCCATCAGATTCCAGACAACACTTCGGTCCAGCCATCAGTTCGAGACAACACGTTTCGGTCCACCATCAGTTCAGGCAACACGGATGCTGGTTCCAGCCTCAAGCGTTCAGACAACACGTGTGCTGGGTCCACGCCATCAGGTTCAGACAACACGTGTGCTGGGTCCACATTCATTTTCAGGCAAACACGTGTCTGGGCCAGCCATCAGGTTCAGACAAACACGTGTACTGGTCCACATCAGGTTCAGGACAACACGTGTCTGGCGTCCAGCATCTGTTCAGGCAACACGTGTGCTGGTCCAAGCCATCACGGTTCAGACAACACGTGTGCTGCGGTTCCAGGCCATCGGTTCAGACAAACACGTGTGCTGATCCAGCCATCATAGTTTCAGGCAACACGTTGTGCTGGTCCAGCCCATCAGTTCAGGACAACACTTCCTCTTGTTGTGTTGGGTCCAGCTTCATGTTCAGCAAACATGGTTGATGTGCTGGTCCATCCATTCAGGTTCAGACCAACACTGTTGTGCTGGGTCCACCATCAGGTTCAGAACAACAGCTTTCTGGGTCCAGCCATTCAGGTTCAGGGCAACACGTCAAGACAATCGTTGGGGATGTTGCTGGGTCCCAGCCATCAGTGTTCAGACAACACTTGCTTTTTGTCCAGCCATCAGGTCAGACAACACTAGTTGCTGGTCCAAGCCATCAGGTTCAGACAACACGAATGTGCAATGGGCCAGCCATCAGGTTGCAGACAACACCCGTTGTGCTGGGTCCAGCCATCGATGTTTCATACAACATTAGCTTGCTGGGTCCAGCCTCATGTTCAAGACAACATGTGTGCTGGGTCCAAGCCAATTCAGGTTCAGAAACACGGTGTGCTCGGTTGCCAGCCATCATGTTCAGACAACACGTGTTCTGGGTCCAGGCCTCAGGTTCAGGCAACACGGTCTTGTGGCTGCGGTCCAGCCATCAGATTCAGACAACACGTGTGCTGGGGTCAAAAAAGCCCATCAAAGGAGGGTTCAGACACACGTGTTCTGTCCAGCCATCATTTCAGGCAACACACGTGTGCTGGGTCCACCATAGAGTTCAGAGCAACCGTTGTGCTGGGTCCATCCATTCAGGTTCAGACAACACGCCTTTCGGGTGTTTTTTTATTGGCTGGGGGGGGTTTTTCCAGCCACTCATGTTCAGGCAACACGGGTGCCTGGGTCCAGCCATCAGGTTCAGACAACTACGTTGCTGCGTCAAGCCATCAGGTTCACCAACACGTGTTCTGGGTCCAGCCATTTTCATTTCAGGCAAACACGTGTGCTGGGTCCAGCCATCAGTTCAGACAACACGTTCTTGCGCGTCCAGCCATCCAGGCCCAACAACACGTTTCTGGGTTCCAGAAAAAAAACATCATGTTCAGCAACACGTTCTTGTGCTGGGCTCCAATGCCATCAGGTTCAGACAAACCACGTGTGTTGGGGTCCAACATCATCGTTCAGCAACATTTTGGTGTTTGCTGGGTCCGCATCAGGTTAGAAAAACACGTGTGCTGGGTCCAGCCAATCAGGTTCAGAACAACACGTGTGCTGGGTCCAGCCATCAGAGTTCACAACACGTGTGCTGTGGTCCACCATCAGGCCGTTCAGACAACACTGTGCTGGGCCACCATCAGGGTTCAGACAACACGTGGCTGGGGGCCAGCCATCAGGTTCAGACAACACGTATGTGCTGGAGTCCAGCCATTAGGTCAACACACGCCTTGCTGGGTCCAGCCATCATATGTTCAGACAACCACATATCGTGTGCTGGTCCAGCCAGCATGTTCAGACAACACGCCTGTGCTGGGTCCAGGCCATCATGTTCAGACAAAACGATTGTGTCTGGTCCAGCCATCATCGTTAGACAACCACGTGATGCTTGGTCTCAGCACATCATTGTTCAGACAACACGTGTGCTGGTTCCAGCCATCATTGTTCAGACAACACGTGTGCTTGGGTTCCAGCCATCATATTCAGACAACCCACGTGATGCTGGGTCCAGCCATCATGTTCAGACAACACGTCGTGTGCTGGGTCCAGCCATTCATGTTCAGACAACACGTGTGCTGGGTCCAACATTTCAGGTTCAGGCAACACCGTTTTAT
>NW_019942845.1:0-16245 GCF_002910315.2 Salvelinus sp. IW2-2015
TTTAGCTGTAGGAATGACACAGCCCAAAGACACTGAATCAAGGTCCATTTTTGCTGTAGACTTCAGAATTTGAAGCTTGATCCCAGATTCTGTGCCTCTCTGCTTCAGATCTTCTACTGCTTGCTCGGCCAACTCCAGAGCTCAGAGTGGGACTTACCCAGACCAGTAGATTATAGTTAGTCCAGCATCAAGGTCCAGTGTGATCGTTGTGCAATGGTTCAAAATAGGTTTTGGACGAGAGTAAATTGACTGATCCTGGATCTGTGAATATCTGCATCTTCACCACATCAGTCAGCGCCAGGTAGATTGGTATTAGCCAGGATGCTGGATGTGTGGTAGTGTAGACTTTGTGAGCCGTCCTCAGCAGGAAGTGCTAGCTAGTGGTGAGGGATATAACCTGGTCTAGAAATGGAGGCCAGAGACCCAGGGGAATTGTCATACAGGTCTTCCTGCCTATACCACCAAACCCTGTTCAACATGATGATCCAGAGGAGAAGCTATTATAGAAAACATGAATAATGGATTCTAAATAAGGTGTACAGCGTCCAACAAATCACCCAATCAGACAGACAACATACGTGAGACATGTCTGATTGGGTTTGTGGTCACTTGTAATAAAAGGATATGGAAAAATCTGATGAACCCGAGGACCGTCACTGGTGACAACGTTGAGAACAGAACAGGCCCCCAGTGGTGTCTAGCTCAGGATGTAAAGAAAAACACTAGTCAACAGTCTTATATTATGGTGTAATAAGTAAACTAGTACCAGTGCTATTAACGATGTTTGTAAATATAGGAGTACAACACTAAGTCCAGGCAGTGTATATTATGATGGTGTAAATAAAGAACACTAAGTCACAGCTGCTATGAATAAAATTTAAAATAAATATGATGCGAATAAATAAGAAACACTAGTCACAGTGCTATATTATTTGATGGATGTAAATAAGAACACTAGTCACACAGTGCTATATTATGAGTGGTGGTAAATAGTAAACACTAGTCACAGTGCTATAGTTATGATAGGTGTAAATTAACGGTACACTAGTCACCAGTGGTATATTATGATGGTGTAAATAAGAAAACACTAGTCACAGTTGGTATATTGATGATGGTGTAATAGAGTTAACACTAGTCACAGTGCATATATATATGATGTGTAAATAAGCTAACACTAGTCCACAGATGCATATTACGCATGGAGTAAAATAAGTAAACACTAGTCCAAGTGTCTTATTATGATGGGAAATAAGTAACACTAGTCACAGGTAATATGTGTTGATGGTTGTAAATAAGAACACTAGACACGAATGAGAATGGCTATATTATGGATTGGTGTAAATAAGGTACACTTTAGTCACAGCTGCTATATTATGATGGTTAATTATAGAGTAACACTAGTCCTAAGAGTTTTAAAAAAAGTGCTATATTTATAAATGGAGTAAATAGGTCTCAGGTTCCTGGACAGAAAAAAAAGCCACAAACACTTAACAGAGTAGAAAGCAAAACCATGAAGGGTTCTAGAAGATACCTGGAATAGTGGCCAGAAGAAGAACGACTAGCAAGCTTGTTGACTCCTGCCACAGTGGTGTTGTGTATTTTTATAATACATGATCCAGGCCAGAGGGACTCTACCTGCACACAACAAGCCTGAGAGAGACGAGAGAAGAACGAGAGAGAGAGACCTGAAGAGAGACGAGACGACGAGAGAGAGGAAGAAAAGGGAGAGGAGAAAAGACGAGAGAGAGAGAGAGAGAGAGGAGAGAGAGAGAGGAGAGAGAGAGAGAGAAGAGAGAGAGAGAGAGAGAGAGTTGAGTAACTACAATAGCCAGACCAGCAGATTTCATCCCTCCTGGGCCCAAGAATACATTAACAAAGCATTCCTTTGGCTTCCTGGTATTCAAGCTCAGTCTACTGGGGTTTGTTACAACCACACACCACAACACACACACACACACACACACACAACACACACACACTACAACACACACACACACAACACACACCACACACACACACACACACACACACACACACAACACACACCCACACAGCACACCTCCCTATCTCTGGTTTCTTTTTACAAAACACACAAACACAGACACACCGCCAGCATAGTCTCCCCACACTTCTTCACCCATCTGTTTAGACTATTTTTTCATTCTGACCCACCCCCCAAACTCCTCCTCCCCCTACCTCCCCCACCCCAACTCCTCTCCCCCACCCTCCCCCACCCCCAACTCCTTCTCTCCCCCTAACCTCCCCACCCCCAAACTCCCTTCCTCTTACCCTCCGCCCACCCCAACTCCCTCTCTCCCTAACTCCCAATCTCCCAACTCCTCTCTCCCCCATCTCCAACTCCTCTCTCCCCTAACCTCCCCCATCTCCCAATCCTCTTTCCCTTCTCTTCCCCTCCCTCGTCCTATTCTTCCTCCTCACTACAGGCAAAATGTCCCCCTCTTCCTCCATTCCCCTTCAGTTTGTCTAAAGTCTGAATGACAGGTATATGGTGACAGATGCAGCGGGCATGTACGTGGCTTGCTGCTCCCCCAGCGTTGACCAAGTAACACCGTCCGGAGGGGTGGGGGTACTGTGGGACTGACAGGGGAAACGTCTGACACAGCACAACACACTGCGCGCGGGAGGGAGAGTGCTGGTTGAAGCCGCCGGCTCAACACAGAGAATTGAAGTTACAGCTGAGTTAGATCTGAGCTGTGGGGAACCAGCACCTTTTCCCAGCCACACAACAAGCGCTTGCTTACATTATACATTCTCACACACACGCATGCTCACACACACATTGCGTAAGAACAGACGCACAATAGACACACACATCCGTCAACAGATGCAACAAGGCCGTTGCCTCACATTTTACACTAGTAGAGCCAAGCGTGTAAGCGACATAGCAGTACACAAACACAGAACACACACAGACATAAGCTACCTGGGGTGACAGGTAGCCTAGTGGTTAGAGCGTTTGGGTCAGTTAACCGAAAGGTTGCTGGATCAATCCCAGAGCTGAAATTTAAAACTTATTAATTTTGGCCCCTAACAAGGCTCTGATTCTGGTAGGCCATCATCTGTAAATATAAGAATTGTTTTCTTAACTGGCTTGCCTAGTTAAATAAAGTTTAAATACAAAAAATAAAACACCAACACACATAAGACATGACATCTCAAATTGAAAACATACAGTATACTACACACACACACTGGCTTTATTCCTGAGACTGTTTCAGAATGTAGTGTTGTGGATGTTAACGGAAGGCAGCCTCCTTGGCAACTGGCTGACATAGCTACTGGACACAACAGGAGAGGGGCCCTGAGGAGTGGAGGGGTAGGAGTGGAGGGGTGGAGGAGTCTGAGGGGTGAGGAGTGGAGGGTGGAGGGGGCAAGTTCTTCCAGGAATGTGGTGTTGTGTACTACTGGGCACAACAGGAGAGGAGGAGAGTGGAGGTGAGGAGTGGGAGGGGGAGGAGTGGAGGGGTGGAGGGGGCAAGTCCCTCAGGAGTGTGGTGTGTGTAGCTACTGGGCACAACAGAGAGGGGTGGAGGAGTGGATGGGTGGGGGGGGCAAGTCCTTCAGGAGTTGTGTGTTGTGTTTTGGTTTGTTGGTGCGGATGCAACCTCTTGACTTCACCCGGAGGATAAATAAGAGAGAGCTGAAATAAACCAACCAAAACAAGCAGGAGCAAGCTCTAATTGCTTTCAGTTTTTCTCATGCTAATTAGCTCTACTCTCTAAGCGTTCGGGGTGAGGAGGACAGTGAGCCCAGGACCAGGGACCTTTTGCCGAGGGTTCACAGCCCACAGCCCACTAGTCCACGTCAAGCTCAGTGAGTGTCTCCCACCAGCCAAGGACCACTCCAGCCTGCTCCAGCCAGTCTCACCCCCAGCCCATCTCATCCTCATCCCAGCCCAGCCTCATCCAGCCCCAGCCTCACCCCCAGCCCTCCTCATTCCTCAATCCCCAGCCCAGCCTTCATCCCAGCCCAGCCTCAATCCCCAGCCCAGCCTCATCCCCAGCCCAGTCCTCATCCACCGCGCCGGAGCGCCTCGTCATGTAAGGTGAATGCACCACAGTTTGTAAGGGTCGCTCTGGAAAGAGCGTCTGCCCTACAATGACTTATAATGAAATGTAAATGTCAATCACCCAGCCGCCTCACCCCAGCCCAGCCTCATCCCCAGCCCAGCCTATCCCCAGCCCGTCTCTGCATCCCCAGCCCAGTTCTCCCTCCCCCCCTCATCCCAGCCCACCATGCAATCCCCAGCCCAGCCTCATCCCCAGCCCAGCCTCATCCCAGCCCAGCCTCATTCGCCAGCCCAGTCCTCATCGCAGCGCGAGATGTCCCAGGTCTTGCATCCCCTGCCCAGCCTCATCCGCTGCCAGCCCTCATCCCCCCACCCTCATCCCCAGCCGCCCATCCCCAGCCGCCAGCTCATCCCCAGCCCTGCCTTCCACCCTCCCAGCCTCAACTCCCCTGCCCAGCCTCATCCCCTGGGCCCAGCCTCATCCCAGCCAGCCTCTATCCCTGCCCAGCCTCCTCCCAGCCCAGGCCCTCATCCCCATGCCCAGCCTCATCCCCTGCCGCAGCTCCTCCACCTCCCCTGCCCAGCTCAAAATCCCCCAGCCCCATCCCCTGCCCAGCCTCCATTCCCACATCCCCACGCCCAGCCTCATCATGACCTAGTTTAAGAAAATATTTCAAATGTCGTCATTTCCAGACCGTGTCTCATTCAGGATTCTTCTCTTCATTGGCTGGTGGAGGAAACTTGCAGCTGTGATCGCGTAATTACCTGAGTCCCTTTAATGTAAACAGTTTGGATCGAAATACGAGGGTTTCCAGGCTGAAGCATTAGACAATGTGTTGACGAGAGAAAAACAAAGTTTTCAACCATCCTTCCGAAGGATCAGTTTCAGCTTTATTATCGGGCGGCACAACACACACACACACACACACACACACACACACACACACACAGCACAACACGTGACCACACAACACACCACACACACACGCTAACACACACACACACACACACACACACACACACACACCACACCACCACACACACACACACACACACACACACACACACACACACACACACACACACACACCCACACACACACAGGCAGCAGCCACAAGCCACACACTGGCCCATTTCTTTAGTGTGTGTGAGAATGGTGGGGGAGTCCGTTCAGGCTCCTTTGTGTGTGGGTGGTCTGTCAGCGGTGTTGTCTAAGTCAGGGCCTCATTGTGGGGGGCCGCCACCACTGTTTCCTTTAATTGACACAGGACCCTCTCTTCTGCATGTTCCCAGGCTCCCAACCCACCGCCCTGCTGTGTGCGCTTGTGTGACGTGGATGAACGATGGACATGGATGGAGACCCGACGCACGCACGCACGCACACCCACACACACACCCACACACCACACACACCGAACACAAAACAAACACCCATACTTACAAAAGCAGCATAGAAACGTACTATCAAAATAACTACAGTAGGCTTTAACGTACTAATGTAAAGTAATTACATTAGTACGTTTAAGCCTTACTGTAAGTATTTTATAGTACCGGTTTCTATTGCTAGCTTTTGTAAGTATGGGTGTTTGTTTATGTGTTCGGTGTGTGTGTGTGTGGGTGTGCCTGTTGTGGGTGTGCGTGCGTGCGTGCCGTGCGGGGTTCTCCATCCATGTCCAGCGTTCATCCAACGTCCACACAAGCGCACACAGCCAGGGCGGTTGGGTTTGGAGCCTGGCGTAACAATGCAGAGAGAGGGTCCTGTGTCAATAAGGAAACAGTGGTTGGGCCACAGATAGAGGCCTGACTTAGACAACACCGCTGACAGGACACCCACACAAAGGAAGCCTGAACGGACTTCCCCACCATTCTCACCACACACCTTAAAGAATGGGCCAGTGTGTGGCTGTGGGCTGCTCCTGTGTGTTGTGTGTGTGCTGGTGTGTGTGTGTGTGTGTGTGTTGTGTGTGTGTGTGTACATCGTTGGTGTGGTCTGTTGCTGTGGTGTGTGTGTGTGTGTGTGTGTGTGTGTGTGTGTGTGTGTGTTGTGTGTGGTGGTGTGTGTGTGTTGTGTGTGTGTGTGTGTGTGTGGCTGTGTGTGATGTTGTGTGTGTGTGTGTGCCCCCGCCCGTTAATAGCTGGAAACTGGATCCTTCGGAGGATTGGTGAAACTTTGTTTTTCTCTCGTCAACACATTGTCTAATGGCCTTCAGCCTGGGCCCTCGTATTTCAATCCAAAACTGTTTACCATTAAAGGGACTTCAGGAATTACGCGATCACAGCCATGCAGTTCCTCCACCAGCCAATGAGAGAAGATCCTGAATTAGAGACACGGTCTGGAAATGACAGACATTTGAAAATATTTTTCTTTAAAACTAGGCAGGGATGGAGGCTGGGCTGGGGATGGGGATGACGGCTGGGCAGGAATGCGGGCTTGGGGATGAGGCTGGGCAGGGGGAGCGGGAGGAGGCTGTGCAGGGGATGAGGCTGGCAGGGATGGAGGTGGGCTTGGGGAGGAGGCTGTGGCGAGGGGATAGAGGCTGGGCTGGGGATGAGCTGGGCCAGGGGATGAGGCTGGGCACGGGGATGAGGCTGGGCAGCGGGATGAGGCTGGGCTGGGATGAGGCTGGCTGGATGAGGGGGCTGGGGGATGCGCTGGGCAGGGGATGAGGCTAGGGCAGGGATGAGGATGCGGCGAAGGGAGATGAGGATGGGCTGGGGATGAGGCTGGGCTGGGGATGAAGGCTGGGCTGGGCATGAGGCTGGGCTGGGGATGAGCTGGGCTGGCGGATGGAGGCTGGGGCAGGGGATGAGACTTGGGCTGGCGGAATGAGACTGGGCTTGGGGATGAGGCTGGTGTGGATGAGGCTTGGGCTGGGGGTGAGGCTGGGCTGGGGAGACATTTACATTTTAACATTTAAGTTCATTAGCAGACGCCTTATCCAGATGCGACTTACAAATTGGTGCATTCACCTTATGACGAGGCTGGGCTGGGGATGAGGCTGGGCTGGGATGAGGCTGGGCTGGGGATGAGGCTGGTTGGGATGGGCTGGGCTGGGGATGAGGTGAGGATGGGCTGGGTGGTTGAGGCTGGCATGGGGAGAGGCTGGGCTGGGGATTGAGGATGAGGAAGGGCTGGGTGAGACTGGGGCTGGAGCAGGCTGTGGAGTGGGTCTGGCTGGGGGAGACACCTCACTGGACCTGGTGGGTGGGCTGTTGGGCTGTGAACCTGCAAAAGGGTCCTGGAGTCCTGGGGCTCACTGCTCCTCAGAATAGAAGAGGGCATTAGCATGAGAAAACTCGAAAGGCCAATTAGTTGTCCTGCTTGTTTTGTTGGGTTTCTTTTCAGCTCTATCTTTTCTCTTGAAGTTCAAAGAGGTTGCATCCCACCGACAACCAACACAACACACACTCGCTGAGGGACTTGCCCCCTCCAACCCCTCCACTCCTCACCCCTCTCCTGTTGTGGCCCAGTAGCTAAAACACCAACCCACACTCCGAGACTTGCCCCCTCCACCCTCTCCACTCCTCACCCCTCCACTTCCTCACCCCTCCAACTTCCTACAACCCCCCTCTCCTGTTGTGCCTAAGTAGCTGAGACACAACACCACACTCCTGAGGACTTGGCCCCCTCCACCCCTCCACTCCTCACCCCTCCACTCCTCCACCCCTCCACTCCTCACCCCTCCACTCCTCACCCCTCTCCTGTTGTGTCCAGTAGCTATGTCAGCCAGTGCCAAGGAGCTGCCTTCCGTTAACATCCACACACATACATTCTGAAACTTCAGGAAAAGCCAGTGTGTGTGTGTATATACTGTATGTTTTCAATTTGAGTCATGTTTATGTGTAGTTGCGTGTGTATTATTTTTATTTAAACTTTATTTAACTAGGCAAGTCAGTTAAGAACAAATTCTTATTTACAATGATGGCCTACCAGGAATCAGAGCCTTGTTCAGGGGCAAAATTAATAAGTTTTAAATTGTCAGCTCTGGGATTTGATCCAGCAACCTTTCGGTTACTGACCCAACGCTCTAACCACTAGGCTACCTGTCACCCCAGGTAGCTTATGTCTGTGTGTGTGTCTGTGTTTGTGTACTGCTATGTCGCTACACGCTTGGCTCTACTAGTGTAAAATGTGAGGGCACGGCTGTTGGCATCTGTTGACGAGTGTGTGTGTCTATGTGCGTCTGTTCTTACGCATGTGTGTGTGAGCATGCGTGTGTGTGAGAATGTATATATGTAAGCAAGCGCTTGTGTGTGTGGCTGGGAAAAGGTGCTGGTTCCCACAGCTCAGATCTAACTCAGCTGTAACTTAATCTCTGTGTGAGCGGCGCTTCACCAGCACTCTCCCTCCCGCCGGAGTGTGTGTGTGTGTCAGACGTTTCCCCTGTCAGTCCCACAGTAGCCCCCCACCCCCCCGGATCGGTTTACTTTGTCAACGCTGGGGGGGGAGCAGCAGCCACGCTCACATGCCCCGCTGCATCCTGTCACCATATACCTGTCATTCAGACTTTCAGACAACTGGAAGGGGAATGAGGAAGAGGGGGACATTTTGCCTGTAGTGAGGAGGAAGAATAGGACGAGGGAGGGGAAGAGAAGGGGAAAGAGGAGTTGGGAGATGGGGGAGGTAGGGGAGAGAGGAGTTGGAGATGGGGGAGAGAGGAGTTGGGAGATTGGGGAGGTAGGGGGAGAGAGGAGTTGGGGGGTGGGGGAGGTAGGGGGAGAGAGGAGTTGGGGGGTGGGGGAGTGAGGGGGAGAGAGGAGTTGGGGGTGGGGGGGTGGGGGGAGAGAGGAGTTGGGGGTGGGGGAGGTAGGGGGAGAGAGGAGTTGGGGGTGGGTCAGATGAAAAATAAGTCTAAACAGATGTGAAGAAGTGTGGGAGAGCTATGCTGCGAGTGTGTCTGTGTTTGTGTGTTTGTAAAAAGAACCAGAGATAGGGAGGTGTGTGTGTGTGTGTGTGTGGTGTGTGTGTGTGTGTGTGTGTGTGTGTGTGTGTGGTGTGTGTGTGTGTGTGTGTGTGTGTGTGTGTGTGTGTGTGGTGTGTGTGTGTGTGTGTGTGTGTTGTGTGTGTGTGTGTAACAAAACCCCAGTAGACTGAGCTGAATACCAGGAGACCAAAGAATGCTTGTTAAGTGTATTCTCTGGGCCCGGAGGGGATGATACTGCTGGTGCTATTGTAGTTAACTCAACTCTCTCCTCTCTCTCTCTCTCTCTCTCTCTCTCTCTCTCTCTCTCTCTCTCTCTCTCTCTCTCTCTCTCTCTCTCTCTCTCTCTCTCTCTCTCTCCTCTCTCTCTCTTCTCTCTTCTCTCTCTCTCTCTCTCTCTCTCTCTCTCTCTCTCTCTCTCTCTCTCTTCTCAGGCTTGTTGTTGCAGTAGATCCCTCTGCCTGGATCATTATTATAAAATACAACACACTGTGGGAGCAGGAGTCAACAAGCTGCTACCTCTTCCTCTTTCTGGCCACTATCCCAGGTATCTTCTAGAACCCTCATGGTTTTGCTTTCTACTCTGTTAAGTGTTTGTGGCTTTTTTCTGTCCAGGAACTGAGACCTTATTTACTCCATCATAATATAGCACTGTGACTAGTGTTACTTATTTACACCATCATAATATAGCACTGTGACTAGTGTTACTTATTTACACCATCATAATATAGCACTGTGACTAGTGTTTCTTTTATTACACCATCATAATATAGCACTGTGACTAGTGTTACTTTATTTACTCCATCATAATATAGCACTGTGACTAGTGTTACTTATTTACTCCATCGTAATATAGCACTGTGACTAGTGTTACTTATTTACACCATCATAATATAGCACTGTGACTAGTGTTACTTATTTACACCATCATAATATACCACTGTGACTAGTGTTTCTTATTTACACCATCATAATATACCACTGTGACTAGTGTTACTTATTTACACCATCATAATATAGCACTGTGACTAGTGTTACTTATTTACACACATCATAATAGCACTGTGACTAGTGTTACTTATTTACACCATCATATATAGCACTGTGACTAGTGTTTCTTATTTATTCCATCATAATATAGCACTGTGACTAGTGTTTCTTATTTACACCATCATAATATACCACTGTGACTAGTGTTACTTATTTACACCATCGTAATATAGCACTGTGACTAGTGTTACTTATTTACACCATCATAATATAAGACTGTGACTAGTGTTACTACATCCTGAGCTAGAACCACTGGGGCCTGTTCTGTTCTCAAACGTTGTCACAGTGACCGGCCTGGGGGCACCACCATATCAAGTGACCACAAACCCAATCAGACAGCCTAGATGTCTGTCTGATTGGGTGAGTGGACGCTGGACCCATCAGGGGCCTTCGTTTCACAATGCTCTCCTGGACCAGAACAGGGTTGGTGGTGGGGGAGAGCCTGTTGCTCCCCTGGGTCTCTGGCCCTCCATTCAGACCAGTGTTTCCCAGCACAGCAGACTTCCTGAGGACCGGCTCACAAAGTCACACTACCACACAACCCGCATCCTGGCTAATACCAATCTACTGGGCTGACTGATGTGGTAGAAGATGCAGATATTCACAGATCCAGGATCAGCATTTACTCTCCCCAAAACCTATTTGACCATTGTCACAACGATCACACTGGACCTTGATGCTGGACTACTATAAATCTACTGGTCTGGGTACAGTCCTCCACTCTGCCGCTCTGGATTGGCCGAGCAGCAGTAGAAGTTGAACAGAGAGGCACAGATCTGGATCAGCTTCAAATTCTGAAGTCTACAGCAAAATGGACCTTGATTCAGTGTCTTTGGGCTGTGTCATCCTACAGCTAACCCTCTTTGGCAAATGTTACCTCACGTTAACACACTCTTCATGTTCTCTACTAAACACACGAGAACACTGTGTACCTCCCACCCAAAAACACTGATTCCCTCCCTCCCTCCCTCCTTCCCTCCCTCCCTCCTCCTCCTCCCTCCCTCCCTCCTCCCTCCCCCCTCCTCCCTCCCTCTCCCTCCTCCCTCCTCTCTCTTTCTCTCTCTCCTTCTCTCTCTCCTTCTTTCTCTCCCTCTAAAACATCGTCTCTCTCATTATCCCCTCCTCTCTAGAGTGACTCAGGACAGTGTTAAAGGGGTTGAGTAGTGAAAAGCCCTCAACCCCCAATTCATATTTACCCCCCCAAAATATTTATTTTAGGGGGGTTAAAGTACTTTCCCTCTCTTCTTAGATCTCCATGTTCCCATCATCTCCTCCCCTGTCTGCTCCTGCAGTGTGTGGGAATTCCAGCTGCCATTCCTTCACACATACACAAACGCTGGATGGCCAGTGTGTGTGTGTGTGTGTGTGTGTGTGTGTGTGTGTGTGTGTGTGTGGTGTGTTGTGTGTGTGTGTGGTGTGTGTGTGTGTGTGTGTGTGTGTGTGTGTCTGTGTGTGTGTGTGTGTGTGTGTGTGTGTGTGTGTGTGTGTGTGTGTGTGCCTTGGCCGGCAGCAGACATACAGACCCAGAGTTCACCCCGTGACCAGGTCTCCCTGACAACAGCTCAGAAATGACACACACACACACACCACCACACACACACCACACACACACACACACACACACACACACACACCACACAACACACACACACACACACACACACACACACACCACACACACACACCACAACACCACACCACACAGTGCTGAACTCCGGGAGCCGTGCTGGATGTGTATAGAGGTTGTGTTAATAAGAGATAAGAACACACTACACGCTCCTCTAAACCTCTTGTTGTGGATAACTGCCATTCGTTTGGTACCTCCGGATCATACCATTTATGCTTGTTCGTGTGTGTCTGTGTTCGTGTGTGTCTGTGTTTGTGTGTGTATTTATTGTGTGTGTCTGTGTTTGTGTGTGTCTGTGTTCATGTGTGTCTGTTATTGTGTGTGTTTGTGTGTGTCTGTGTTTGTGTGTGTCTGTGTTTGTGTGTGTCTGTGTTCATGTGTGTCTGTTATTGTGTGTGTCTGTGTTTGTGTGTGTCTGTGTTTGTGTGTGTCTGTGTTTGTGTGTGTCTGTGTTTGTGTACCGGGAACCACAGGGGGCAGGAGGTCTTGAGAAGGCTATTCCCCGTAGGAGAACTACTCCCCAGGGAATCTGGTCACTGGGAGTGTGAGTGAGTATGTGTGTGTGTGTGTGTGTGTGTGAGTATGTGAGTGTGTGTGTGAGTGTGTGTGTGTGTGTGTGTGTGTGTGTGTGTGTGTGTGTGTGTGTGTGTGTGTGTGTGTGTGTGTGTGTGTGTGTGTGTGTGTGTGTGTGTGTATGTGTGAGTGTGTATGTGTGAGTGTGAGTGTGTGCTTGTGTGTGTCATGCTGCTGTCACAACACACACACACACACACACACACACACACACACACACACACACACACACACACACACACACACACACACACACACACACACACACACACACACACACACACACACACACACACACACACACACACACACACACACACACACAGTTCGTTATGACACATGATCACACCAATGTGCCGAGCTGTTGATCATCTCAGGAGCCTCTTTAAACTGGTTGTGAAAGACCCCTTGTGCCACCCTGGGGAGGGACAGTTCAGGGCTCACTCAGACCATACTGGATTATACTGGAGCAAACTAGATCAAACTGGACCACACTGGACGATACTGACATATCAATGGGGGTAAGAGGGGATACATTCAGACAATGGCCGTTCATCTATTTATCCCCTCAATACTATGCAGAGGTTGTCTAGACAAAGTGTATCAGGACACTTTGAGTTGTACATTACCTTTTTATTGGTATGGGAACACTGTTTATGAATGTTATGTTTGAATATGTGATTGTTATAGTGTCATCTCCATTCCGTACCATTTATGTGCAAATCAAATTGTATTTGTCACATGCGCCGAAAACAACAAGTGTAGTAGACCTTACCGTGAAATGCTGACTTACGAGCCCCTTAACCAACAATGCAGTTCAAGAAATAGAGTTAAGAAAATATTTACTAAATAAACTAAAGTAAAAAGTAACACAATAAAATGACATAACATTAACGAGGCTCTGACATCGCCTAGTATATATAGGTCCTGGAGGGCAGGGAGCTTGGCCCCAGTGATGTATTGGGCCATGCGCACTACCCTCTGTAGCACCTTACAGTCAATGCCAAGCTGTTGCCATTCCAGGCGGTGATGCAACCGGTCAGGATGCTCTCGATGGTGCAGCTGTAGAACTTTTTGAGGGTCTTGGGACCCATGCCAAATATTTTCAGTCTCCTGAGGGGGGAGAAGGTGTTGTCGTGCCCTCTTCACGACTGTCTTGGTGTGTTTGGACCATGAAAGTTTGTTGGTGATGTGAACACCAAGGAACTTGAAGCTCTCAACCCGCTCCACTACAGCCCCGTCGATGTTAATGGGGGCCTGTTCGGCCCTCCTTTTCCTGTAGTTCACGATCAGCTCCTTAGTCCTGCTCACATTGAGGAAGATGTTGTCCTGGCACCACACTGCCAGGTCTCTGACCTCCTCCCTATAGGCTGTCTCATCGTTGTATGTGATTAAGCCTACCACTGTTGTGTCGTCAGCAAACTTAATGATGGTGTTGGAGTCGTGCTTTGCCACGCAGTCATGGGTGAACAGGGAGTACAGGAGGGGACTAAGCACGCACCCCTGAGGGGCCCGGTGTTGAGGATCAGCGTGGCAGATGTGTTGTTGCCTACCCTTACCACCTTGGGGGCGGCCCGTCATGAAGCCCAGGATCCAGTTGCAGAGGGAGGTGTTTAGTCCCAGGGTCCTTAGCTTAGTGATGAGCTTTGTGGGCATTACGGTGTTGAACGCTGAGCATGTAGCCAATGAACAGCATTCTCACATAGGTGTTCCTTTCTTCCAGGTGGGAAAGAGTAGTGTGGAGTGCGATTGAGATTGCGTCATCTGTGGATCTGTTGGGGTGGTACGCAAATTGAATTGGGTCTAGGGTTTCCGGGATGATGGTGTTGATGTGAGCCATGACCAGCCTTTCAAAGCACTTCACGGCTTCCGACATGAGTGCCACGGGGTGGTAGTCATTTAGGCAGGTTGCCTTCGCATTTCTGGGTACAGGGACTATGGTGGTCTGCTTGAAACGTGTGGGTATTACAGACTCGGTCAGGGAGAGGTAGAAAATGTCAGTGAAGACACTCCAGTTGGTCAGCACGTGCTCTGCGTACACGCCCTGGTAATCCGTCTAGCCCCGTGGCCTTGTGAATGTTGACCTGTTTTAAACCTGTTTGGGTGCATGAACTGCTAGCGGGACACCTACGACAACATCCGGTGAAAATGCAGAGCGCGAAATTCAAAATACAGAAATTGTAATATTAAACATTCATGAAAATACAAGTGTCTTACATCATTTAAAAGCTTAACTTCTTGTTAATCCAACCGCATTGTCAGATTTCAAAGAGGCTTTACAGTGAAAGCATACCATGCAATTATCTGAGGACAGCGCCCAACCTCAAAATGCTTTTTCAACCAGCACAGGCGTCACAAAATCAAAAATAGCGATTAAATAAGTCACTTACCTTTGAAGTTCTTCCACTGTTTGCAATCCCAAGGGTCCCAGCTACACAATGAATGGTCGTTTTGTTCGATAAAGTCCTTCTTTATATCCAAAAAAGTATGTTTAGCTGGTGCCAATGATCTCAGTAATCCACTCGTTCAACATGCATACAAACAAATCCAAAAAGTTACTGGTAAAGTTCGTCCAAACAAGTCAAACGATGTTTCTAATTAATCCTCAGGTGCTCTAATATCTAAATAAACAATAATAAACAATAAATAGTATGTTCATTAGGGAAGATAAATAAGGAAGAGCGTGCACCTCATTCACGCGCCAACAAGACTACTTTTCTAATGAGAGACACCTTGGAAAAACTACAAATACTTGCAAATTTTTCAAAAAACAAGCCTGAAACCCTTTCTAAAGACTGTTGACATCTAGTGGAAGCCATAGGAACTGCAATCTGGGTCCTATCTATTTGTATTTACCATAGGCTAGCATTGAAATGGCCTGTGACCTCACTTTTTTTTTTATTCCAGATGGATTGTCTGCGGGTTTTTGCTTGCCATATCAGTTCTGTTATACTCACATACGTTATGTTAACAGTTTTAGAAACTTCAGAGTGTTTTCTATCCAATGCTACCAAGTACATGCATATTCTAGCTTCTGGGCCTGAGTAACAGGCAGTTTACTTTGGGCACGTCAGTCATCCGAAATTCCAAACAATAACCAGTATGCTAATGAAGTTAAGGTCTTGCTCACATCGGCAACGGAGAATGTGATTGCACAGTCGTCCGGGCATTCTGTGTTAAAATGCTGTTAAATGGTGTTTTTCAACAAGGGAGGGTACTGTAAAGTAAAGTAACAAGGTGGAGGAGGTACTGTAAAGTAAAGTACAAGGGGAGGAGGTACTGTAAAGTAAAGTAACAAGGGAGGAGGTACTGTAAGAAAGTAACAAGGGAGGTACTGTAAAGTAAAGTAACAAGGGGAGATACTGGTAAATTAAAGTAACAAGGGAGGTACTGTAACAGTAAAGTAACAAGGGGAGGAGTACTGTAACAGTAAAGTAACAAGGGGGGGAGTACTGTAACAGTAAAGTAACAAGGGGAGGTACTGTAAAGTAAAGTAACAAGGGGAGGAGGTACTGTAACAGTAAAGTAACAAGGGGAGGTACTGTAAAGTAAAGTAACAAGGGGAGGTACTGTAACAGTATAGTAACAAGGGGAGGCACTGTAAAGTAAAGTAACAAGGGGAGGTACTGTAAAGTAAAGTAACAAGGGAGGTACTGTAACAGTATAGTAACAAGGGGAGTACTGTAAAGTAAAGTAACAAGGGAGGAGGTACTGTAACAGTAAAGTAACAAGGGAGGTACTGTAAAGTAAAATAACAAGGGAGGAGGTACTGTAAAGTAAAGTAACAAGGGAGGAGTACTGTAAAGTAAAGTAACAAGGGGGAGGAGTACTGTAAAAAAGTAACAAGGAGAGTCCGTAACAGTAAAGTAACAAGGGAGGAGGTACTGTAAAGTAAAATAACAAGGGAGAGGTACTGTACCAGTATAGTAAAAGGGGAGGAGTACTGTAATAGTATAGTAACAAGGGGAGGTTACTGTAAAGTAAAATACAAGGGGAGGAGGTACTGTAATAAAGTTTAACAAGGGGAGGAGGTATGTTAATAG
>NW_019942845.1:21887-47328 GCF_002910315.2 Salvelinus sp. IW2-2015
TCAGTCAGTCAGTCAGTCAGTCAGTCAGTCAGTCAGTCAGTCAGTCAGTCAGTCAGTCAGTCAGTCAGTCAGTCAGTCAGTCAGTCAGTCAGTCAGTGTCCTTTCTCAGTGGTGGTGGCAGTGGCCATGCCAGCTGTCTTGGCCTGAGGAGGTAGCGTTCCTGTGTTCCCAAGCTCTATCCTGTGGGAAAATCCTCCCTGGCTAGTAATTGATTCCGCCCTGCCAGCTCCATTAGTCCACAGCACAGCCAAACGGACAGCCACCCACCCCTCCCCTTTCGCTCTCTCATTCTTTCTCTCTCTCTTTCAATTTCAATTTCAATTTAAGGGGCTTTATTGGCATGGGAAACATATGTTTACATTGCCAAAGCAAGTGAAATAGATAATAAACAAAAGTGACAAGATGATACATTGTTTACAAATAATAACCAATCATAATGATAAAAATTTTCAATTTTTTTTAATTAATCACACGCCAGGCATAACCAATATATTTTTGAGCAAACTTTCCCTCGGAACAGTGCCGCCCCTTTCTGTCAGCTAACAAGAACAACAGCAATGAAACACGGTGGAATTGAAGCTTTCTTTAACAAAAAACAAATGCTGAAAATGATCAAGCACAACCAGAATAAGATGATGATATGGACACTGTCGGAGATGCTGCTACCGATCCACCTCCTCAGAAAAAGAAAATATCTAAATGTTTCTAGAGCGGTTGCTGGAGGAGGGGGGGGAGGGGGGTAATCACCACGAGGACATCATGCGGCCAAATTGGAGAGCAATGGTGGAAGCGGAATCATTTTGCGATTCTGTTGGCACGATTAACGTTGGTGAGAATGTGTTTACGACGGTGAAGAGGAATGGAGCTAAAAGGCTGCAGTTGGAAATGAACAGTTAAGGACGTTTTTTAAGGACGTTTTTTTAAGGTGACCGGTTTGCGGTCTCGAAGATAGTGAAGGACAAATTAGGGGAAATGGAATGGGTCCGAGTCACCAGGAGCGGTATGATGTTGATTTTTGTGTGTGTGAAAAGAGAAAAAGGAGAAAGCTCTGTGGCTGCAAAAGCTTTAGACCTATGACGTGGAAAGCTCAGATTTTCTGAGTAGGGCACCGATTAAAGATGTATTCTCTGGCATCTCGTTGGACATCTCGTTGGACATCTCGTTGGTTTAGGGAGAACATGCCAGGAGTGGTAGACGCACGTCACTTGACCTGAATGCTAGATTGAAGGGAGGAAAGCCTATCGGTTTGACTGTCGTTTGATGAAGTGTTTCACCCGACTCATGTAAAACTTGGGTATGTGAGATATCTGGTGAGACCGTATACACTAAATGCACTGCAGTGTTACAATTGTAAAAAGTTAGGACACGTGGCAAGCATTTGCAGAAGGAATACATATGTCATCGGTGAAGAGTCTGAGGAAGCACGATGCTGCAATTGTGGTGGGAACCACATCCCAGAGTTCCCGGAGTGCCCTGTAAGGGTGAAGGAGGTCGCTGCAGCTAGGTTCAGGACTGTCCAGCAGGTCTCCTATTAGGAGGCAGTACAAATAGCTGGCGGAGATGAGATGGTAGTGGATGACCCACAGCCTGTAGTGAATGTCTGATCCTGACATTCTAATAGTGAAGAAGGTGGACTTTGTTTTGCGTTTATTGTGCAAGTGATACATTGCACTGGACAAACGAATAAAACAGAGAAGGAACTAGACGTCATTATGAAGGCGGCAAAACGTTACAGGTAATACTGAAAGAAGACGTTCCTTCCTCTCAGGATCCTGATTCTGTGTTGGGATCTGAGGAGACATTTGAATCTGACTGAAGGAGTTTATTTTTTGTTTTATTTAGTTTGCTTTTGAAATATTAGGAGCGGGTATATTCACCCGTCCCCCTTCCCCTATTATTTCTGCGTTCTCAGTTTCTATCCCATCCAGTAGGTGGCGGTATTGACCTCTAACGTTTGTTTGCGGACCTCCATAATACCATAGAAGAAGAAGAAGAAGAGGTGGGTGGCTTTGTGAATTCAAGAGGCCAAGGAGGGACAGAACCAGCAACACAATGTTCTGTGAGTACTATCTGAAGTGTGGAGTAACAGCAGCAGGAAAGACTTATTTTACTAATTGGTCCAGCAACCTAAAACACGAGTTGTTGGTAAAAACACAAGTTAAGACAAAAGCACATCAAGTGCCGGGACAAGTGCATCGGGGCAGGGGCTGGAGAAACATCACTATGAGGCAGCCGTACTTGACAGGCAACAGGTGGCAACTCCAGCCGATCAACAGGCAGAGCTAACTGAGATAGAGATTACACACCTATATAAATATGTTTGCAGTTGCACTTTTGAATATAATTATTAAAAGTTGTTTTAATTCTAATGTCTTCCCCATTCTCTAGCAGGGCGTTCTACATCAAGGTAACAACTGATTAAGAATGATAAGACAGTTATGTGCAGTAAAAAATAAAAAAATAAAAAAATCTGGTGCTCCTAAATTTTGTCTGGTGCTACTTACTTTTTGAAGTTAGGAGCACCAGTGCTACCAATGAAAATGTTTAATTTAGAGACAGTTCTCCTGTACTACAGAGGGCCAGGACTGACATTGACTCCTCCTTGTTACAACTAACACAGACCTCCTCTGTCTGCCTCCCAGGCCAACTGATAGAATCGGTCACCCTCAGTCCCACAACATACAAACACGCACACACACACACAGCCACGCACTCACACACAAGCACATACACATACATGACTCCACACACTTGTGTGTGCTCACACACCAACACATGCACACGTTCACACACTCATGCACACATGGGCACACACATACATACACACACACACACACCAGCCAGGTAGCTAAAGACCTCATCATTAACATCATTATCAGCCTCATTATCGACCTCATCATCGACCTCATTATCTACCTCACTACCGACGTCATCATCAACAACATTATCATCATCCTCATTATCATCATCCTTATTGTCCTCAGCCTCATTATCATCCTTCTCATTATCATCAACCTCATTATCAACCTCATTATCAACATAACTATCACACACATTATTATCATCCTCATTATCATCCTCATTATCATCAACCTCATTATCATCAACCTCATTATCAACCTCATTATCACCCACATTATCAACAACATTATCATCATCCTCATTATCATCATCCTTATTATCCTCAGCCTCATTATCATCCTTCTCATTATCATCATCCTCATTATCAACCTCATTACTTTCTTTCAATGAGATCAAAGAGAACTCTCAGGCCATTCCCGTTCAGATCACGTCCGGATAAACTGTCATGTTATTATTCTTACTGTGACACAATAATGGAGCCGAAGTCGGCTCCTCTCCTTGTTCGGGCGGCGTTCGGTGGTCGACGTCACCGGCGTTCTAGCCATCGCCGCTTCATTTTTCATTTATCCATTTGTTTTGTCTTGTTCCCTGCACACCTGGTTTTCATTCCCCAATCACACTGCATGTATGTATTCCTCTGTTCCCCCTCGTGTCTTTGTTTTGTGTTAAGTGTCTATGTTGACGCTCTATACTGGTATGTGTTTATTTCCGTGTTTTATTTCACGAGGTTTATTTGTTTATTTGTTTGTACATAATTACTGTGACTATTTGCGCGTTCGCACTTTTGCCAATTGGCTGGAGGTTTCGACGCGGTGGCGTCCGTCTGTTGGTTTCTCCTGCCTCAATAAAGTGTGCGCCTGTTCACAACTCTCTGCTCTCCTGCACCTGACTCCGCTCCCAGTACGCACACCATTGACAACTAATCCTAAATATTTCTGTTACATTAGAAAGATATTTGGAAATGTGATCATTTTGATCATGTAGCTACGTAACTGAGAGAGAGGCCACACTGTTTCTCAATGACCTGTAACTTCCATTCTGTGACATAGCCAGTGTTTTTGTGATCAAGCTGGATCCGTATCTATTTGGACCTTGAATATGCATCCATCAGCTTAGGTGTGCTGACAAGCAGACTGAAGGTGACCTAGCCATGTGCCTGCTGGTCTGTGGAGTGCCATGTGTATCTAACCCACCACTGACCGCAGACTAATTGACATACATTTATTTGCCCCACTTTAAACACCATAACTCCCTCTTTCACACACACACACACACCCACACACACCACCACACACACACACACACCACACACACACACACACACACACACACACACACACACACACACACACACACACACACACACACACTTCAACAGGGGCGACGGCGCCCCCCATTTGTTTGTTGATAATTAAATATTAACTGCAGTCAGCTGCTGACATGAGAGTGCCCCCCCCCCCCCTCCTCCCTCATCCCTCAACCCCACGGTCCGCACATGTCTGATGAAAGGTAAGTGCTCGCCCCCCCCTTGTCCAACTAATGCTGTAACAGGTCCCTTTCACTTGCTCTCTCTTATTAATCTCTTTTCTCCTTTCATTCTCTCTTTCTCTCGTAATCTTTCCCTTCATTCTCTCTCTCGCTCTGTAATCTTTCTCCTTCATTCTCTCTCTCGCTCTCGTAATCTTTCTCCTTCATTCTCTCTTTCTCTCGTAATCTTTCTCCTTCATCTCTCTTTCTCTCGTAATCTTTCTCCTTCATTCTCTCTCTCTCGTAATCTTTCTCCTTCATTCTCTCTCCTCGTAATCTTTCTTATTCATTCTCTCCCTCTCTCGTAATCTTTCTCCTTCATTCTCTCTCTCTCTCTCGTAATCTTTCTCCTTCATTCTCTCTCTTCTCGTAATCTTTCTCCTTCATTCTCTCTCTCGCTCTCGTAATCTTTCTCCTTCATTCTCTCTCTCCTCTCGTAATCTTTCTACTTCATTCTCTCTCTCTCTCGTAATCTTTCTCCTTCATTCTCTCTTTCTCTCGTAATCTTTCTCCTTCATTCTCTCTCTCGCTCTCGTAATCTTTCTCCTTCATTCTCTCTTTCTCTCGTAATCTTTCTCCTTCATTCTCTCTTTCTCTCGTAATCTTTCTCCTTCATTCTCTCTCTCTCTCGTAATCTTTCTCCTTCATTCTCTCTCTCTCTCGTAATCTTTCTACTTCATTCTCTCCCTCTCTCGTAATCTTTCTCCTTCATTTCTCTCTCTCTCTCGTAATCTTTCTCCTTCATTCTCTCCCTCTCTCGTATCTTTCTCTTCATTCTCTCTCTCTCGTAATCTTTCTCCTTCATTTCTCTCTCTCTCTCTTGTAATCTTTCTCCTTCATTTTCTGTCTCGTAATCTTTCTCCTTCATTCTCTCTCTCTCTCGTAATCTTTCTACTTCATTCTCCCTCTCTCGTAATCTTTCTCCTTCATTCTCTCTCTCTCTCTCTCGTAATCTTTCTCTTCATTCTCTCCTCTCTCGTAATCTTTCTCCTTCATTTCTCTCTCTCTCGTAATCTTTCTCCTTAATTCTCTCTCTCTCTCTTGTAATCTTTTCTCCTTCATTTTCTGTCTCGTAATCTTTCTCCTTCATTCTCTCTCTCTCTCGTAATCTTTCTCCTCATTCTCTCTCTCTCTCTCCGTAATCTTTCTCCTTCATTTTCTGTCTCGTAATCTTTCTCCTTCATTCTCTCGCTCTCTCTCTAATTTCTTTCTCCTTCATTCTCTCCTCTCGTAAACTCTTTCTCCTTCATTCTCTCTCACACTCTCGTAATCTGCCTGGGGGTATGGGGAGGAGAGAAGGAGAGGAGGATGAGAGCCTGGGGGTAAGGGGGGAGAGGAGGATGAGAGCCTGGGGGTACGAAGGAGGAGAAGAGGAGAGGAGGATGGAAGCCTGGGGGTACGAAGGAGGGTAGAGGAGAGGAGGATGGAAGCCTGGGGGTATGGGGAGGAGAAGAGGAGAGGAGGATGGAAGCTGGGGGTACGAAGAGGAGAGAGAGAGGAGGATGGAAGCCTGGGGTACGAAGGAGGAGTAGAGGAGAGGAGGATGGAAGCCTGGGGGTACGAAGGAGGAGAAGAGGAGAGGAGGATGGAAGCCTGGGGTACGAAGGAGGAGTAGAGGAGAGGAGGATGGAAGCCTGGGGGTACGAAGGAGGAGAAGAGGAGAGGAGGATGGAAGCCTGGGGGTACGAAGGAGGAGTAGAGGAGAGGAGGATGGAAGCCTGGGGGTACGAAGGAGGAGAAGAGGAGAGGAGGATGGAAGCCTGGGGGTACGAAGGAAGAGTAGAGGAGAGGAGGATGGAAGCCTGGGGTACGAAGGAGGAGAAGAGGAGAGGAGGATGGAAGCCTGGGGGTACGAAGGAGGAGTAGAGGAGAGGAGGATGGAAGCCTGGGGGTACGAAGGAGGAGAAGAGGAGAGGAGGATGGAAGCCTGGGGGTACGAAGGAGGAGTAGAGGAGAGGAGGATGGAAGCCTGGGGGTATGAAGGAGGAGTAGAGGAGAGGAGGATGGAAGCCTGGGGATATGGGGGAGGAGAAGAGGAGAGGAGGATGGAAGCCTGGGGTACGAGGAGAGTAGAGGAGAGGAGGATGGAAGCCTGGGGGTATGGGGGAGGAAGGGGATGGGAGAATGGAAGTAGGGGAGGACAGAGGATTTTGGGTAAGTGGGTCACTAAGGGGTCGTAAGGTCAACGTGAACTCAGATCTAACTCAAATTATATGAATTGTTGTGTTTGTTTGATGCAAATATTTAAGTGAAGACATTCATCCTCAATAGTGTGTTACTGGTTGCAAAATGATGAAATGTAGGTAATAGATGATGTTATTGTGGTATAATATCAATTAGATAGGTCTCAGCTGGGGGTCTGTTAAACAACTGTCAATCCATCCCTTCTTTCTGGACCGCGTATACAATCACACATGACCACGTTATAACCACAGAGGACCCAACAGGAGCGTAACTGACTGTAGACGGAGCACGCCGGCTGCAACATACCTCCACATGCCCCCTGTCAGCTTGTGACATGGGAACAACAGACCTGCTCTAAATCACACCACTCTAGCCACTCCCTCAGACTCAGGCTTCCACATAGCTCACATTCCTACCGTGCTGCTTACTGTGAGAACCAAATGAAGGGCAGAATATTCTGTATCCTTTTCCAGAGGGATCCGAGTGTGTGAGCCTGTTGTTGAGTAGTACGAGAGGCTGACAGTGGACAGACACCAACCACACACACCACACACACACACCCACACACACCACACAACACACACACACACACACACACACACACACACACACACCACACACACACACACCACACACACACACAGAGATCCATAAGGCCTACTATGTTTGTTCCCGCAGTGGATTTGATGTCCATCCCTAGTCCCTCCTAGTCCATCCCTGTCCATCCCTAGTCCATCCTAGTCCCCTCCCTAGTCCTCCCTAGTCCCTCCCTAGTCCTCCCTAGTCTCCCTAGTCTCCTAGTCCCTCCCTAGTCCATCCCTAGTTCCTCCTAGTCCATCCCTAGTCCCTCCCTAGTCCATCCCTAGTCCATTCCCTAGTCCCTCCCTAGTCCCTCCCTAGTCCATCCCTAGTCCTCCCTAGTCCTCCCTAGTCCATCCCTAGTCCTCTACATCTCCCACAACGGTCCCTCGGGGGTCCCTTTCCCCTCCCCATACCACGTTGAGTTAATGACGGTATGGATGAGTGATCTGAAGACCTGAGTACGCTAGGCCGCTGGGCTAACATGGAGCCACCAACTAGAGACAGCAGACCTGAGTGCGCTAGCCGCTAGGCTAACATGGAGCCACCAACTAGAGACAGCAGACCTGAGTGCGCTAGGCCGCTAGGCCGCTAGGCTAACATGGAGCCACCAACTAGAGACAGCAGACCTGAGTGCGCTAGGCCGCTAGGCCACTAGGCTAACACGGCGCCACCAACTAGAGACAGCAGACCTGAGTGCGCTAGGCCGCTAGGCTAACATGGAGCCACCAACTAGAGACAGCAGACCTGAGTACACTAGGCCGCTAGGCCACTAGGCTAACACGGCGCCACCAACTAGAGACGCAGACCTGAGTACGCTAGGCCACTAGGCTAACATGGCGCCCAACTAGAGACAGCAGACCTGAGTACACTAGGCCGCTAGGCCACTAGGCTAACACGGCGCCACCAACTAGAGACAGCAGACCTGAGTACGCTAGGCCGCTAGGCCGCTAAGCAATCATTGGGGCCACCAACTAGAGACAGCAGACCTGAGTACACTAGGCCGCTAGGCCACTAGGCTAACACGGCACCACCAACTAGAGACAGCAGACCTGAGTACGCTAGGGCGCTAGGCTAACATGGAGCCACCAACTAGAGACAGCAACCTGAGTACGCTAGGCCGCTAGCCCGCTAGGCTAACATGGAGCCACCAACTAGAGAAAGCAACTAGCTGCAGGTCGATTCACCACCACCAAGTGGGAGCGGAGCCACCGGCCAGCCGGCTGAACGACAGCTGAGCAGAGCGGTGCACATTCCCATGCCACCAGGGGTCATAAGGTCACGGTGCAGGCTCAGGCTATACAACAGTTGTTTTCCCTTCAGCACAAGGATCCTCCTGTCCAGCCAGGGTTGCATAGCTGGGAGAGGAGCTGAAAGAGGAGAGGAGATGACAGAGGGACACCCTCACACCCTGTACAGTGTGTGTGCACCCCTAGCCAGGCTCTGAAGGGACCCTGGGCCCCTGCGCTCCACCCATTTAGAGAAAGACAGCAGAGTGTGAGTGAGTGGGCTGGACCATGTGTGTGTGTGTGTGTGGTTGTGTGTTAGTGTGTGTGTGTGTGTGTGTGTGTGTGTGTGTGTGTGTGTGTGTGTGTGTGTGTGTGTGGTGTGTGGTGTGTGTGTGTGTGTGTGTGTGTTGTGTGTGTGTGTGTGTGTGTGTGTGTGTGTGTGTGTGTGTGTGTGTGTGTGTTGTAGTAAGGAGAACTGGAGTGGGAATTATTGTTGGATTCTGCTGCTCCAAGAATCACATTGAGACCAATTGATGTCTCTCCTGATTCACCCAACCCCATATGTCTGTCACTCTCTCTCTCTCTCTCTCTTCTCTCTCTTCTCTCTCTCCCTCCCTCCCTCCCTCCCTCCCTCCCTCCCTCCCTCCGTTGCTCTCTCTCCTTCCCTCGCTCTCTCTCCTTCCCTCGCTCGCTCTCTCCTTCCCTCGCTCTTCCTCCCTCCTCCTCCCTCCCTCCCCTCCTCCCCTCCCTCCCTCCCTCCCTCCTCCCTCCCTCTGACTACTCTCCAGTGTTTAGTTTGACTGTTTTCTCTTGTATTTTAACCCTTAACACCCCTCTTTCATTCCATTGGAACTAGAATACAGCATACGTCCACACCCTAACACCACTGGTGTCATTACATAGTCTCGATGACAACATCCACATTGTGATGCCAGGATTAAGAAGGCTTTGCCTTCCTAAAGATCAAAACATGATGACATTGATCCATGTTATCTTTACCAACCTGGTTAGAGGGAATAGTAAGGCTTCTATTGGACAACCAAATCTACCCCTGAGGGTAAATTCCTTCAGGTTCCTAACTTCTTCCAAACCACGTCAAGTCTCTGACAGTGTGTCCTTCTTCCCATTCATTAAACCTTCAGATCAGTCAGTTGTGTCTTTGAAGAAGACTTGGAAAGGCTCTTGGCTATAGGATCTTGGCTCTCGTCTATAGGATCTTGTCTATATTATCTTGGCTCTTGTCTATAGGATTTTGGCCCTTGTCTATAGGATCTTGGCTACTGGCTCTTGACTCTTGTCTATTGGCTCTTGGCTCTTGTCTATTGGCTCTTGTCTTTTGGCTCTTGTCTATAGGCTCTTGTCTATAGGCTCTTGGCTCTTGTCTATTGGCTATTGTCTATAGACTCTTGGCTCTTGTCTATAGACCCTTGGGTCTTGTCTATAGGCTCTTGGCTCTTGTCTATTGGCTCTTGTCTATAGACTCTTGGCTCTTGTCTATAGGCTCTTGGCTCTTGTCTATTGGCTCTTGTCTATAGACTCTTGGCTCTTGTCTATAGGCTCTTGTCTATTGGCTCTTGTCTATAGACTCTTGGCTCTTGTCTATAGGCTCTTGTCTATAGACGCTTGGCTCTTGGCTTGACTCTTGGCTTGACTCTTGGCTAGACTGGACCAGAGGTAAGTGAGGTAAGGTAAGTCTAAGTCACCACAGGTGCAGGTGAATCTCTCTTTTCACTTCACCTTTGTTAACGTGGTGTTGGGGGCGTATGAAGGGGTGTTTAGGGGTATTGGGAGGTGTTGAAGCCAGTGTGTCAGTGTGTAATCCATCAGCGTCTGGCCCCTGCATCCCCAGGTATACCTAGGTTTAAGAGTGTGTGTGTGTGTTATGTGTGGTGTGTGTTGTGGTGTGTGTGTGTGTGTGTGTGTGTGGTGTGTGTGTGTGTGTGTGTGTGTGTGTGGTGTGTGGGTGTGGGTGTGTGCAGTGTGTGTGTGTGTTGGTGGTGTGTGTGTGTGTGATGGTTGTTGTCTACGCTGTGCGAGTGTGCGTGTGATGTTTGTGGTGTTGTGTGTGTTGATCCCAGCTTTAAGGTTGTGGAGCCTTCCCTGCGAGAGTGTCAGAGACCAACCAGGCGGGGTTGATAATGCCATTGAGATTCATACAGGGAAGGGAAAGAGAGGGTGGGGAGGGGGTTAAAGAGGTGAAAGTTAAGAGAGAGAGGAGGAGGTGAGGAGAGAGGTGAGGAGAGGAGTACAGGAAGGGAAGGAGAGGGAGGAGAGGAGAGGGAGAGGGAGAGGAGAGGAGAGGAGAGGAGAGGAGGAGAGGAGAGGAGAAGGAAGGAAGAGGAGAGGAGAGGAGAGGAGAGGAGAGGAGAGGAGAGGAGAGAGAGGGAGAGGAAGGAGAGGAGAGGAGAGGAGAGGAGAGGAGAGGAGAGGGAGAGGAGAGGAGAGGAAGGAGAGGAGAGGACGAGGGAGTTGCAGGGAAAAAGTTACAAGGGAGAGGATATAGCAGAAAGCCAGATTGAGTGTTGGTACATTGATGTGTTCATGCCCGGCTAGCGCTCCCCACTGGGGGGAGGATGAGTCAGTCTCAACAGCGGAGAAACAAAGAGACAAGGCAGGAACCTGCCCAGGGGTTAGACGCCGTAATCTGAAACGCTACCAACCATCAGCAGAGATGGAGCCTTGGCTTGCCACAAGCCTGAATACGACAGGAGGCACACCATCAGCAGAGAATGGAGCCTGGCTGCACAGCCTGAAATTACACAGGAGCACACCATCAGCCGAGATGGAGCCTGGCTGCACAGCCTGAATACTACAGGAGCTACACCATCAGCAGAGATGGAGCCGCTGCCACAGCTGAATACTACAGGAGCTACACCATTAGCAGAGATGGAGCCTGGCCTGCACAGCCTGAATACTACAGGAGCTTACACCATCAGGCAGAGATGGGGAGCCTGGACTGCACAGCCTGAATACTACAGGACTACACCATCAGCAGAGATGGAGCCTGGCTGCACAGCCTGAAGAACTACAGGAGCTACACCATCAGCAGAATTGGAGCCTGGCTGCACAGCCTGAATACTAACAGGAGCTACACCATCAGCCGAGATGGAGCCTGGCGGCACAGCCTGAATACTTACAGGAGCTACCAAGCCATCAGCCGAGATGGACGCCTGGCTGGCACAGCCTGAATACTACAGAGCTACACCATCCAGCCGGACGATGGAGCCTGGCTGCACAGGCCTGAATACTACAGGAGCCTACACCATCACTGGGCGCTGCAACGGTGGCTGGGGACAGGAAAACTGCACGTCAAGTTCCTCTCTCTACTGTTACTGGGGTCAATGGATAAAACCATAGAGACATAGCTCCTAAACACGTGAACAGGTCAGTCCAGTCCTAGTCTACAGTAACACCATGAACAGTCAGTCAGTCCTAGTCGACGGGAGTAACACCGGTGAGACAGGTAAAAGTCAGTCCTAGTCTACAGTAACACCGTGAAAGGTCAGTCAGTCCTAGTCTACAGGAACACGTGAACAGTCAGTCAGTCCTAGGTCTACAGTAAACCGTGAACAGGTCAGTCAGGTCCTAGTCTACAGTAACACCGTGAACAGGTCAGTCAGTTCCTAGTCGACGTAACACCGTGAACAAGGTCAGCAGTCCTAGTCTACATGTAACACCATGAACAGGTCAGTCAGTCCTAGTGTACAGTAACACGTGAACAGGTCAGTCAGTCCTAGTTCTACAGTAACACGTGAACAGGTCAGTCAGTCCCTAGTCTACAGTAACACCGTGAACAGGTCAGTCAGTCCTAGTCTACATTAACACCATGAAACAGGGCAGTCAGTCCTAGTCTACAGTAACACCGTGAACAGGTCAGTCAGTCCTATTTCTACAGTAACACCATGAACAGGTCAGTCAGTTCCTAGTCTACAGTAACTGAGTAACTTGCCTGAGAATCTACATGGCTTCAGACATCTCTTCTGACTTATGCTTGGACAAGGCTTGGTCAAAGCTCCAAATAGCTCAACCCGAAACAGCAACCTTTCTACTGTTGTGGTGGCTAACAACGGACCCCTTGAGAGCCTCATCTAGAAACGCAGCCAGGCCAGGGAGTTTCCAGAGCCCACTGGGAGAGGTTCTGCTCACCCGCCTGGAGCTAGCATGGTTCCACATGTGTTTAACTCACCCTGGCTCCCTCGACCAGCCGGCTCCCGTCTCTCTCATCCAAGCCTCCTCTCTCTCAGCCCGGCCTCTCTCTCCAGCCGGCCCTCTCGCTTCAGCTTGCTCGGTCTCTCGGTCAGCCCGGCTCCTCCTCTCACCCGGTCCTCCTCTCTCACGCTCCGCTCCTCTCTCCAGCCCGGCTCCTCTCTCTCAGCCCGGCTCCTCTCTCTCAGCCGGCTCCCCTCTCTCAGCCCGGCTCCTGTCACTCAGCCCGGCTTCTCTCTCTCAGCCCGGCTCCTGCTCGCCCACGTCCTCTCTCTCACCCGATTCCTCGTCTCTCAGCCAGCTCCTCTCTCTCAGCTTGGTCCGCTCTCGTCAGCCCGGCTCCTGTCACTTCCAAGCCCGGGTCGCTGCTCTCTTAGCCCGGCTCCGTCTCTCTCAGGCCCGGCTCCTCTTCTTCAGCTTGGCTCCTCTCAGCCGCTCCTCTCACTTCAGCCGGCTCCTCCTCTCAGCCGGTCCTCTCACTCAGCCCGGCTCTGCCCTCTGCAGCCGGGTACCTCGTCTCACAGCTTTGCTCCGTCTCTCTGTTCTCTGTCCCCTGTCCGTCTCTCTGGGTCTCGTCTCTCTGTCCCTGTCCTGTCCCTGTCCGTCTCTCTGTGGTCTGTCTCCTGTCTGGGGCCTCGTTACTGTCTTTGTCTCTTCTGTCCTGTCCTGTCCCTGTCCCTGTGTCGTCTCTCTGGGTATTGTCTCTCTGTCTGGGCATCTGGACTATCCTTTGTTTCTCTGTCCCTTGCCCTGAATACCCTGTCCGCTGTCCTGGGTCTGTCTCTCTGTACCGTAGCCTGTCCGTTCTGTCTTGGCTGTCTCTCTGTCCCTGTCCCTCGTCCTCTCTCATGATCTGTCTCTCTGTCTGCGGACTCTGTTACGGTTTGTTCTTCTGTCTGGGGACTCTGTACTGTCTTGCTCTCTGTCTGGGTTCTGACTGTCTGTCCTCTTCTGGGACTCTGTACTGTCTTTGTCTTCTGTCTGGACTCTGTATGCTTTGTCCTCTGTTGGGTCTCTGTACTGTCTTGTTCTCGTCTGGGACTCTGATCTGTCTTTGTCTCTCGTTCTGGGTCTCGTACTGTCTTTTGTCTCTCTGTTCTGGTCTCGTACTGTTTGTCGTCTGTCTGGTCTCTGTACTGTCTTTGTTGGGGGATCTCTCTCTCTCTCTCTACAAAGACAGTACAGAGACCCAGACAGAGAGACAAAGACAGTACAGAGACCCAGACAGAGAGACAAAGACAGTACAGAGACCCAGACAGAGAGACAAAGACAGTACAGAGTCCAGACAGAGAGACAAAGACAGTACAGAGGACCCAGACAGAGAGACAAAGACAGTAAAGAGTCCCAGACAGAGAGACAAAGACATACAGAGTCCCAGACAGAGAGACAAGACAGTACAGAGACCCAGACAGAGAGACAAAGACAGTACAGAGTCCCAGACAGAGAGACAAAGACAGTACAGAGTCCCAGACAGAGAGACAGACTCAGAGAGACGGACAGGACAGGGACAGAGAGACAGACCAAGACAGACGGACAGGTACAGGGACAGAGAGGACAGATCCCAGACAGACGGAACAGGGACAGGGACAGGGACAGAGAGAAACAAAGATAGTACAGATGCCCAGACAGAGAGACATACCAGAGAGACGAACAGGGACAGGGACAGGGACAGGGACAGAGAGACAAAGACAGTACAGAGCCCAGACAGAGAGACAGACCCAGAGAGACGGACAGGGACAGGACAGGGACAGAGAGACAGACCCAGAGAGACGGACAGGGACAGGGACAGAGAGAGGAGCCAAGCTGTGAGAGAGGACCCGAGCTGAGAGGGAGGAGCCGGGCGAGTGAGAGGAGCCGGGCTGAGAGAAGAGGAAGCCGGGCTGAGTGAGAGGAGCCGGGCTGAAGGAGCCAACTGGAGAGAGAGGAGCCGGGCTGAGAGAGAGGAGCCGGGCTAAGAGAGAGGAGCCGGGCTGAGTGACAGGAGCCGGGCTGAGAGAGAGGAGCCAAGCTGAGAGAGAGGAGCTGGGCTGAGAGAGAGGAGCCGGGCTGAGAGAGAGGAGCCGGGCTGAGAGAGAGGAGCCGGGCTGAGAGAGAGGAGCCGGGCTGAGTGACAGGAGCCGGGCTGAGAGAGGGAGCCGGGCTGAGAGAGAGGAAGCCGGGCTGAGAGAGAGGAGCCGGGGCTGAGAGAGAGGAGCCGGGCTGAGAGAGAGGAGCCGGGCTGAGAGAGAGGAGCCGGCTGAGAGAGAGGAGCAAGCTGAGAGAGAGGAGCCGGCTGATGAGAGAGGAGCCGGGCTAGAGAGAGGAGCGTGGACTGAGAGAGAGGAGCCGCGGCTGAGTGAGAGGACCAGGGTGAGTTAAAAACACATGTGAACCATGCTAGCTCCAGGAACGGAGTAGAGCAAGACAACCTCTCCCAGCTGGGCTCTGGAAACTCCCTGGCCTGGCGGGCTGTCTAGATGAGGCTCTCAGGGGTCCGTTGTTAAGCCACCACAAACAGTAGAAAGGTTGCTGTTTCGGGTTTGAGCTATTTGGAGGCTTTGACCATAGCCTGTCCCAAGCATAGTCAGAAGAGATGTCTGAAGCCCATGTAGATCTCAGGGCAAGTTAACTCAGTTACTGTAGACTAGGACTGACTGACCTGTTCATGGTGTTACTGTAGACTAGGACTGACTGACCTGTTCACGGTGGTTACTGTAGACTAGGACTGACTGACCTGTTCATGGTGTTACTGTAGACTAGGACTGACTGAACCTGTTCACGGTGTTACTGTTAGACTAGGACTGACTGACCTGTTCACGGTGTTACTGTAGACTAGGACTGACTGACCTGTTCACGTGTTTACTGTACACTAGGACTGACTGACCTGGTCATGGTGTTACTGTAGACTAGGACTGACTGACCTGTTCACGGTGTTACTGTAGACTAGGACTGACTGACCTGTTCACGGTGTTACTGTAGACTAGGACTGACTGACCTGTTCACGTGTTACTGTAGACTAGGACTGACTGACCTTTCACGTGTTACTGTAGACTAGGACTGACTGACCTGTTCACGTGTTTACTGTAGACTAGGACTGACTGGACCTGTTCACGGTGTTACTGTAGACTAGGACTGACTGACCTGTTCATGGTGTTACTGTAGACTAGGACTGACGACCTTCACGTGTTTAGGACTATGTCTCTATGGTTTATCATTGACCCAGTAACAGTAGAGAGAGGAACTTGACGTGACAGTTTTCCTGTCCCCAGCCAACCGTTGCAGCGCCAGTGATGGTGTAGCTCCTGTAGTATTCAGGCTGTGCAGCCAGGCTCCATCTCGGCTGATGGTGTAGCTCCTGTAGTATTCAGGCTGTGCAGCCAGGCTCCATCTCGGCTGATGGTGTAGCTCCTGTAGTATTCAGGCTGTGCAGCCAGGCTCCATCTCGGGCTGATGGTGTAGCTCCTGTAGTATTCAGGCTGTGCAGCCAGGCTCCATCTCTGCTGATGGTGTAGCTCCTGTAGTATTCAGGCTGTGCAGCCAGGCTCCATCTCTGCTGATGGTGACTCCTGTAGTATTCAGGCTGTGCAGCCAGGCTCCATCTCTGCTGATGGTGTAGCTCCTGTAGTATTCAGGCTGTGCAGCCAGGCTCCATCTCTGCTGATGGTGGTAGCTCCTGTAGTATTCAGGCTGTGCAGCCAGGCTCCATCTCTGCTGATGGTGAGCTCCTGTAGTATTCAGGCTGTGCAGCCAGGCTCCATCTCGGCTGATGGTTGGAGCTCCTTGTAGTATCAGGGCTGTGCAGCCAGGCTCCATCTCTCGGCTGATGGTGAGCTCCTGTAGTATTCAGGCTGTGCAGCCAGGCTCCATCTCTTGCTGATTGGTGTAGCGTTTCAGATTAAGGCTGTCTAACCCTGGGCAGGTTCCTGCCTGTCTCTTTGTTTCTCCCTGTTGAGACTGACTCATCCTCCCCCCAGTGGGGAGCACTAGCCAGGGCATGAACACATCAATGTCACAACACTCACACCTGGCTTTCTGGCTATATCCTCTCCCTCTGTTAAACTTTTCCCTTGCAACTCCCTCTCTTCCTCTCCTCTCCTCTCCTCTCCCTCTCCTGCTCTCTTCCTCTCCTCTCCCTCTCCTCCTCCTCTCCTCTCCTCCCTCCTCTCCTCTCCTCTCCCTCTCCTCTCCTCTCCTCTCCTCTCCTCTCCTCTCCTCTCTCTTCCTCTCCTCCCCTCTTCTCCTCTCCTCTCCTCTCCTCTCCTCTCCTCCTCCTCTCCTCTCCTCTCCTTCCCTTCCTGTACTCTCTCCTCACCTCTCCTCTCACCTCCCCCCTCTCTCTCTTAACTTCACCTCTTTTAACCCCCTCCCCACCTCTCCTTTCCCTTCCCTGTATGAATCTCATGCATTATCAACCCCCGCCTGGTTGGTCTCTGACACCTCGCAGGGAGGCTCCCACCTAAAGCCTGGGGATCACACACACACCACACACAAACATCACACGCACACGCACACGGAACACACAAACATACACACACACACACACACACCACACACACACACACACACACACACCACACACACACACACACACACACACACACCACACACACACACACACACACACACACACACACCACACACACACACACCACCACACAAACACACCACACACACTCTTAAACCCTAGGTATCACCTGGGGATCAGGGGCCAGACGCTGATGGATTACACACTGACACACTGGCTTCAACACCTCCCAATACCCCTAAACACCCCTTCATACGCCCCCAACACCACGTTAACAAAGGTGAAGTGAAAAGAGAGATTCACCCTGCACCTGTGGTGACTTAGACTTACCTTACCTCACTTACCTCTGGTCCAGTCTAGCCAAGAGTCAAGCCAAGAGTCAAGCCAAGAGCCAAGCGTCTATAGACAAGAGCCTATAGACAAGAGCCAAGAGTCTATAGAACAAGAGCCAATAGACAAGAGCCTATAGACAAGAGCCAAGAGTCTATAGACAAGAGCCAAAGAACAAGAGCCAAGAGCCTATAGACAAGAAGCCAAGAGTCTATAGACAAGAAAGCCAATAGACAAGAGCCAAGAGCCTATAGACAAGACCCAAGGGTCTAAGACAAGAGCCAAGAGTCTATAGACAATAGCCAATAGACAAGAGCCAAGAGCCTATAGACAAGAGCCTATAGACAAGAGCCAAAAGACAAGAGCCAATAGACAAGAGCCAAGAGCCAATAGACAAGAGTCAAGAGCCAGTAGCCAAGATCCTATAGACAAGGGCCAAAATCCTATAGACAAGAGCCAAGATAATATAAGACAAAGATCCTATAGACGAGAGCCCAGATCCTATAGCCAAGAGCCTTTCCAAGTCTTCTTCAAAGACACAACTGACTGATCTGAAGGTTAGATGAATGGGAAGAAGGACACACTGTCAGAGACTTGACGTGGTTTGGAAGAAGTTAGGAACCTGAAGGAATTTACCCTCAGGGGTAAGTTGGTTGTCCAATAGAAGCCTTACTATTCCCTCTAACCAGGTTGGTAAAGATAACATGGATCAAGTCATCATGTTTTGATCTTTAGGAAGGCAAAGCCTTCTTAATCCTGGCATCACAATGTGGATGTTGTCACAGGACATGTAATGACACCAGTGGTGTTAGGGTGTGGACGTATGCTGTATTCTAGTTCCAATGGAATGAAAGAGGGGTGTTAAGGGTTAAAATACAAGAGAAAACAGTCAAACTAACACTGGAGAGTAGTCAGAGGAGGGAGGAGGGAGGGAGGGAGGGAGAGGGAGGGAAGGGGAGGGAGGGGAGGAGGGAGGGAGGGAAGAGCGAGGGAAGGAAGAGAGCGAGCGAGGGAAGGAGAGAGAGCGAGGGAAGGAGAGAGAGCAACGGAGGGAGGGAGGGAGGGAGGGAGGGAGGGAGGGAGGGAGAGAGAGAAGAGAGAGAAGAGAGAGAGAGAGAGAGAGTGACAGACATATGGGTTGGTGGGTGAATCAGGAGAGGACATCAATTGGTCTCAATGTGATTCTTGGAGCAGCAGAATCCAACAATAAATTCCCACTCCAGTTCTCCTTACTACAACACACACACACACACACACACACAACACACACACACACACACACACACACACAACCACACACACAACACACACACACACCACACACACACACACACACACACACACACAACACACACACACACACACACACACACACACACACACACTAACACACAACCACACACACACACACACATGGTCCAGCCCACTCACTCACACTCTGCTGTCTTTCTCTAAATGGGTGGAGCGCAGGGGCCCAGGGTCCCTTCAGAGGCCTGGCTAGGGGTGCACACACACTGTACAGGTGTGAGGGGTGTCCCTCTGTCATCTCCTTCTCCTCTTTCAGCTCCTCTCCCAGCTATGCAACCCTGGCTGGACAGGAGGATCCTTGTGCTGACAGGAAAACAACCTGTGTATAGCCTGAGCCTGCACCGTGACCTTATGACCCCTGGTGGCATGGGAAGTGCAACCGCTCTGCTCAGCTGTCGTTCAGCCGGCTGGCCGGTGGCTCCGCTCCCACTTGGTGGTGGTGAATCGACCTGCAGCTAGTTGCTTTTCTCTAGTTGGTGGCTCCATGTTAGCCTAGCGGGCTAGCGGCCTAGCGTACTCAGGTCTGCTGTCTCTAGTTGGTGGCTCCATGTTAGCCTAGCGCCCTAGCGTACTCAGGTCTGCTGTCTCTAGTTGGTGGTGCCGTGTTAGCCTAGTGGCCTAGCGGCCTAGTGTACTCAGGTCTGCTGTCTCTAGTTGGTGGCCCCAATGATTGCTTAGCGCCTAGCGGCCTAGCGTACTCAGGTCTTGCTGTCTCTAGTTGGTGGCGCCGTGTTTAGCCTAGTGGCCTTAGCGGGCCTAGTGTACTCAGTCTGCTGTCTCTAGTTGGGCTCCATGTTAGCCTAGTGGCCTAGCGTACTCAGGTCTGCGTCTCTAGTTGGTGGCGCCGTGTTAGCCTGGGCCTAGCGGCCTAGTGTACTCAGGTCTGCTGTCTCTAGTTGGTGGCTCCATGTTAGCCTAGCGGGGCCTAGCGCACCAGTCTGCTGTCTCTAGTTTGGGTGGCGCCGTGTTAGCCTAGTGGCCTAGCGGCCTAGCGCACTCAGGTCTGCTGTCTCTAGTTGGTGGCTCCATGTTAGCCTAGCGGCCTAGCGGCCTAGCGCACTCAGGTCTGCTGTCTCTAGTTGGTGCTCCATGTTAGCCTAGCGGTCTAGCGCACTCAGCGTCTGCTGTCTCTAGTTGGTGGCTCCATGTTAGCCACAGCGGCCTAGCGTACTCAGGTCTTCAGATCACTCATCCATACCGTCATTAACTCAACGTGGTATGGGGAGGGGGAAAGGGACCCCCGAGGGACCGTTGTGGGAGATGTAGAGGACTAGGGATGACTAGGGGGACTAAGGACGTAGGGATGGACTAGGAGGGACTAGGGAGGGACTAGGGAATGGACTAGGGATGGACTAGGGAGGGACTAGGGATGGACTAGCAGGAACTAGGGATGGACTAGGGAGGGACTGGGAGCGACTAGGGATGACTAGGGAGGACTAGGGAGGACTAGGGATGGACCCTAGGGAGGGACTTAGGATGGACTAGGGATGGACGGATGTAGGGATGGACTAGGAGGGATCTAGGGATGGAACATCAAATCCACTGCGGGAACACAAACATAGTAGGCCTTATGGATCTCTGTGTGTGTGTGTGGTGTGTGTGTGTGTGGTGTGGTGTGTGTGTGTGTGTGTGTGTGTGTCGTGTGTTGTGTGGTGTGTGTGGTGTGTGTGTGTGGTGTGTGTGGTTGGTGTCTGTTCCACTGTCAGCCTCTCGGTACTACTCAACAACAGGCTCACACACTCGGATCCCTCTGGAAAAGGATACAAATATTCTCCCTTCATTTGGTTCTCACAGTAAGCAGCACGGTAGGAATGTGAGCTATGTGAAGCCTGAGTCTGAGGGAGTGGCTACGAGTGGTGTGATTTAGAGCAGGTCTGTTGTTTCCCATGTCACAAGCTGACAGGGGGCATGTGGAGGTATGTTGCAGCCGGCGTGCTCCGTCTACAGTCAGTTACGCTCCTGTTGGTCCTCTTGTGGTTATAACGTGGTCATGTGTGATTGTATACGCGGGTCCAGAAAGAAGGGATGGATTGGACAGTTGTTTAACAAACCCCCAGCTGAGACCTATCTAATTGATATTATACCACAATAACATCATCTATTACCTACATTTCATCATTTTGCAAACCAGTAACACACTATTGAGGATGAATGTCTTCACTTAAATATTTGCATCAAACAAACACAACAATCATATAATTTTGAGTTAGATCTGAGTTTCACGTTGACCTTACGACCCCTTAGTGACCCACTTACCCAATCCTCTGTCCTCCCCTACTTGCCATTTCCCATCCCCTTCCTCCCCATACCAGCTTCCACTCCTTCCTCACTCTCCTCTACACTTCATCCTCCTTCTCCTCCCCCTCCCCCATACCCCAGGCTTCCATTCCTCCTCTCCTTCTCCTCCTTCATACCCCCAGGCTTCCATCCTCCTCTCCTCTACTCCTCCTTCTTACCCCAGGCTTCCATCCCTCCTCTCCTCTTCTCCTCCTTCGTACCCCCAGGCTTCCATCCTCTCTCCTCTACTCCTCCTTCGTACCCCCAGGCATTCCATCCTCCTCTCCTCTTCTCCTCCTTCGCTACCCCAGGCTTCCATCCTCCTCTCCTCTACTACTTCTTCGTACCCCCCAGGCTTCCATCCTCCTCTCACTCTGTCTACCTCCTTCGTACCCCCAGGCTTCCATCCTCCTCTCCTCTACTCCTCCTTCGTACCCCCAGGCTTCCATCCTCCTCTCACTCTTCTCCTCCTTCGTACCCCCACGCTTCCATCCTCCTCTCCTCTACTCCTCCTTCGTACCCCCAGGCTTCCATCCTCCTCTCCTCTTCTCCTCCTTCGTACCCCCAAGGCTTCCATCCTCCTCTCCTCTACTCCTCCTTCGTACCCCAGGCTTCCATCCTCCTCTCTTCTCCTCTTCGTACCCCCACTTCCATCTCCTCTCCTTCTTCTCCCCCCATACCCCCAGGCTTCCATCCTCCTCTCCTCTACCCTCCTTCGTACCCCCAGGCTTCCATCCTCCTCTCCTCTTCTCCTCCTTCGTACCCCCAGGCTCTCATCCTCCTCTCCCCCCTTACCCCACCAGGCTCTCATCCTCCTCTCTTCTCTCCTTCCCCATACCCCCAGGCAGATTACGAGAGGTGAAGAGAAAGAAAGGAAAAAGTGTACGAGAGGAGAGAATGAAGGAGAAAGAAATTTAGAGAGAGAGCGAGCAGAATGAAGGAGAAAGATTACGAGACAGAAATGAAGGAGAAAGATTACGGAGAGAGAGAGAGAGAATGAGGGAGAAAGATTAGAGAGAGAGAGAGAATGAATGGAGAAAGATTACGAGACAGAAAATGAAGGAGAAAAGATGTACAAGAGTAGGAGAGAGAGAATTAAGGAGAAAGATACGAGAGAGAGAGAAAGAAGGAGAAAGATTGACGAGAGAGGAGAGAATGAAGAAAAGATTACGAGAAGAGAGAGAGAGAATGAAGGAGAAAGATTACGAGAGAGGGAGAATGAAGTAGAAAGATTACGAGAGAGAGAGAGAATGAAGGAGGAGAAAGATTACGAGACAGAAAATGAAGGAGAAAGATACAAGAGAGAGAGAGAGAAATGAAGGAGAAAGATTACGAGAGAGAGAGAATGAGGAGAAAGAATAACGAGAGAAGGGAGAGAATGAAGGAGAAAGATTAGAGAGAGAGAGAGAAATGAAGGAGAAAGATATACGAGAGAGGGAAGAGAATGAAGTTAAAGAAAGCATTACGAAGGAGAGAGAAGAATGAAGGGAGAAGATTACGAGAGAGAGAGAGATATGAAGGAGAGATTACGAGAAGAAGAGAGACATGAAGGAGAAAGATTACGAGAGAAAGAGAGAATGAAGGAAGAAAGATTACGAAGAGCGAGAGTAGAGAATAGAAGGAGAAAGATTACGAGAGAAAGAAGAGAATGAAGGAGAAAGATACGAGAGAGAGAGAGAATTGACAGTAGAAAGATTAACGAGAGGAGAGAGAGAATGAAGGAGGAAAGATTACGACAGAGGCGAGAGAGAGAATGAAGGGAGAAGATTACGAGAGAAGAGAGAAATGAAGGAGAAAGATGTACGAAGAGAGAAGAGAGAGAATGAAAGGAGAAAGATTACAGAGAGGGAGAGAAATGAATTAAGAAAGATTACCGAGGAGAGAGAATGGAAGGAGAAAAGATACCGAGGAGAGAGAGGAATGAAGGAGAAAGAATTACGAGAGAAAAGAGAGAATGAAGGAGAAAGATGACGAGAGAAAGAGAGAATGAAGGAGAAAGATGTACTGTTAGGAGCGAGAGAAGAGAATGAAGCAGAAAGATTACAGAGCGAGAGAGAGAATGAAGGGAGAAGATTACGAGAGAAAGACGAGAATAAAGGAGAAAAGAGATTAAATAGAGAGAGCCAAGTAGAAAGGGACCGTTACAGGCATTAGTTGGGAACAAGGGGGGGCGAGCACTTACCTTTCATCAGACATGTTGGACGGACCGTGGGAGTTGAGGGATGAAGGGAGAAGGAGGAGGGGGGGGGCACTCTCATGTCAGCAGCTGACTGCAAGTTAATATTTAATTATCAACAAACAATGGGGGCGCCAGTCGCCCCTGTTGAAGGTGAATGTGTAGTGTGAATGTGTAGTGTGTGTGATGGTGTGTTGTGTTGTGTGGATGTGTGTGTGTGTGTAGATGTTAGATGTGTGTGGGTGTGTGTGAGTTGTGTTGATGATGTGTGTGCTAGTGTAGTGTTGTGTGAAAGAGGAGAGTAATGTGTTTAAGAGGCAAATAAATGATATAGTCAAATTAGTCTGCGGTCAGTGGTGGGTTAAGATACACATGGCACTCCACAGGACCAGCAGGCCACATGGCATAGATCACCTTCAGTCTGCTAGTCAGCACACCTAAGCTGATGGATGCATATTCAAGGTCCAAATAGATACGGATCCACGCTTGATCAAAAAACCACTGGCATTGTCAACAAATGGAAGTTACAAGGTCATTGAGAACAGTGTGGCCTCTCTCCTCAGAGTACGTACTACATGAGCAAATATCCACATTTCCAAATATCTTTCTTAATGAACAGAAATATTTAGGATTAGTGTGTCAATGGTGTGCGTACTAGGGAGCGGGAGTCGGTGCAGGAGAGCAGAGAGTTTGTGAACAGGCGACCCACTTTATTGAGCAGGAGGAAACCAACAGTACGGACCGCCCACCGCGTCAAGACCTCCAGCCAATATGACAAAAGTGCCGAACGCGCAAATAGTCACAGGTATATATGTACAAACAAATAAACAAATAAACCTCGTGAAATAAAACACGCGAAATAAAACACATACCAGTATAGAGCTCAAACATAGACACCGTAACACAAAACAAAGACACGAGCGGAACAGAGGAATACATACATGCAGTGTGATTGGGGAATGAAAAACCCAGTGTTGCAGGAACAAGGACATAACAAATGGATTAAATGGAAAAAATGAAGCGGCGATGGCTAGAACGCCGGTGACGTCGACCACGGACGCCGCGCCGAACAAGGAGAGCGAGCCGACTTCGGCCTCCATTATGGTGTCACAGTAAGAAAATAACATGACAGTTTATCCGACGTGAATCTGAACGGGAATTGGCCTTGAGAAGTTCTTGATCTCATTGAAAGAAAGTAATGAGGTTGATAATGAGGATGATTGATAATGAGGAAGGATGATAATGAGCTGAGATAAATAAGGATGATGAAAATGAGATGATGATAATGTTAGTTGATAATGTGGGTGATAATGAGGTTGATAATGAGTTGATGATAATGCAGGTGATGATAATGAGGAATTGTAATGAGGATGATAAATAATGTGCTGTGATAGTTATGTTGATAATGAGGTGATAATGAGGTTGATGATAATATAAGGATGATAATGAGGCTGAGGACAATAAGGATGATGATAATGAGGATGATGATAATGTTGTTGATGATGACGTCGGTAGTGAGGTAGATAATGAGTCGATGATGAGGTCGAAATGAGGCTATAATGATGTTAATGATAGGTCTTAGCTACCTGGCTGGTTGTCGTGTGTGTGGTATGGTATGTGTGTGCCCATGCTGTGCATTGAGTGTCGTGAACGTGTTGCATGTGTTGGATTGGGGAGCACACAACGAAGTGTGCTGGAAGTCCATGTATGGTGTATGTGCGTGTGTGTGAGTGCTACCGGCTGTGTGTGTGGGGTGCGTGTTTGCTATGTTGGTGGCTGAGGTACCGATTTCTATTTCAGGTTGGCCTGGGAAGGCAGACAGAGGACGGTCTGTGTTAGTTGTAACAAGGAGGGAGGTCAATGTCAGGCCTGCCCTCTGTAGTACAGCGAGAACTGTCTTCTAAATTAAACATTTTCATGGTAGCACTGTGCTCCTAACTTCAAAAAGTAAGTAGCAACCCAGACAAAAATTTGAGGAGCACCGATTGTTATTTTTTTATTTTTTTACTGGCACATAACTGTCTTAGTCATTCTTAATCAGTTGTTACCTTGATGAGAACGCCCTGCTAGATGAATGGGGAAGACATAGAATTAAAACAACTTTTAATAATATATTCAAAAGTGCAACTGCAAAACATATGTATATAGGTGTGTAATCTCTATCTCAGTTAGCTCTGCCTGTTGAATCGGCTGGGAGGTTGCCACCTGTTGCCTGTCAAGTACGGCTTGCCTCATAGTGATTGTTTCATCTCTCTCTTG
>NW_019942845.1:47353-52761 GCF_002910315.2 Salvelinus sp. IW2-2015
CGCTCCTTCACTCAGCCCGGTCTCCCTCTCAGCTCGGGTCCTCTCTCACAGCTTGGCTCCTCTCTCTTCCCTGTCCCTGTCCGTCTCTCTGGGTCTGTCTCTCTGTCCCTGTCCCTGTCCCTGTCCGTCTCTCTGGGTTGTCTCTCTGTCTGGGCTCTGTACTGTCTTTGTCTCTCTGTCCCTGTCCCTGTCCCTGTCCCTGTTCGTCTCTCTGGTATGTCTCTCTGTCTGGGCATCTGTACTATCTTTGTTTTCTCTGTCCCTTCCCTGTCCCTGTCGGTCTGTCTGGGGTCTGTCTCTCTGTCCCTGTACCTGTCCGTCTGTCTTGGTCTGTCTCTCTGTCTGTCCTGTCCGTCTCTCTGAGTCTGTCTCTTGTCTGGGACTCTGTACTGTCTTGTCTCTTCTGTCTGGGACTCTGTACTGTCTTTGTCTCTCTGTTGGGTTCTGTACTGTCTTGTCTCTCTGTCTGGGATCTGTCTGTCTGTATGCTCTCTGTCTGGGCTCTGTACTGTCTTTGTCTCTCTTTGGGGTCTCTGTCTGTCTTTGTCTCTCTGTCTGGACTCTGTACTGTCTTTGTCTCTCTGTCTGGGTCTCTTCGTTTTGTCTCTCTGTTGGTCTCTGTACTGTCTTTGTCTCCTCTGTTGGGTCTCTGTACTGTCTTTGTAGAGAGAGAGAGAGAGATCCCCCATATCCCTCCTTTTCTGAGCCACAGAGTCTGGGACCATGATGAGATTCTTCTCTACATCTTGGTTCTCTGGGCATCATTTTTTTTTCTTACTCACATCTTTTTGTTTTCATTCTTTTTGTTTCATCCCTATTTCCCTCCCCCCAAAAAACAATGCTTGTCTTTGCATGGCCTAGATGCCAGTTCTTAGACGTGCAGTGAAGGTTCCAAAGTCCTAAATACGTAGCTGCCTACCTTTCATCAGCGGCATATCTAATCGTCTCAGGGATCATGGGGAGCGGGGAGACGGGGGGAGGGGGGGGGTAGACATGGTCCATTGCTAAATAAACACTATTTCTTCTCGTGTTGAATATGGCCGCATGAGATCCATTGAGTGTTCTACCAAAAAACATTTCTACACATTTAGTGAAATGAAAGTCACTGCCAATGTAGTCGACTTTAGTGTTTTTTCTGAGGATTTTCTGTTGAAGGACATGGCAATTACCCGATCAAACTCCCCAAGAACAATCAAGCACCACAGTCCTCCTCTGACATAATTTTCAGTAATCTGTTCATTATACGTATATCTCTATTACATTCCTGGTTCCAGACAACGATTAGGGCTGTCGACTAGAAATACACAAGTGCTCATGGAGGATTGGCTTTGGCAGCCTCATGAAGAGTGAGGGAGGGTGCAAGACATCAGCTGTGGGTCGGGGCCAGCCACAGGGTTAGTAAGGTAGCAAGACTCAGGTTCGGCTAGTAGGAGAAGACCTTCAGTTGGTAGTAGGTAGCAGGACTTCAGGTCAGGGTCGTGTAAGGTGGGACTTCAGGTTAGGGTCGGGATAGTAGGTAGCAGGCCTTCAGGTAGGGTCGGATAGTAAGGTAGCAGGACGTCAGTTGGGGTCGGGTAGTAGGTAGCGGCTTCAGGTTTAGGGTCAGGGTGTAGGTTCAGCAGGACCTTAGGTCAGGGTCAGGGATGTAGGTGATGACCTTCAGGTTGGCAGAGGTGTAGGTAGCAGGACCTTCAGGTTAGGGTCGGATAGTAAGTGGTAGCAGGACGCTTCAGGTCAGGGTTAGTAGGTAGCAGGTCATCAGGTCAGGGTAGTAAGGTAGCAGGCCTCAGGTCGGATACTTAGGGCGGACTTCAGGTTAGGTTAAGGTAGCAGGACCTTCAGGTCAGGGTTAGTAAGGTAGCAGGACCTTCAGGTTGGGCTGTAGTAGCAAGGACCGTTCGGTTGGGTCCGGCTAGTAAGGTGCATGACCTCAGTCAGTCAGGGTTAGTAAGGTAGCAGGACCTTCAGGTCAGGTCAGGTTAGTAAGGTAGCAGGACCTTCAGGTTAGGCGTAAGGTAGCAGGACTTCAGTGGTCGGGTATAGTAGCGACTTCGGTAGGTAGTAGGTAGCAGGACCTCAGGTCAGGGTTAGTAAGTAGGCCTGCAGGTCAGGATAGTAAGGTAGCAGGACCTTCAGGTTAGGGTCAGGATAGTAAGGTAGCAGGACCTCAGGTTAGGGTAGTAAGGTAGCGACCCTCAGTCGGGGAGTAAGTGCAGGACCTTCAGGTCCAGGGTCAGGATAGTAAGGTAGGAGGATTCAGGTTAGGTTAGTAGCAGCTGGTCTGTAGTCAGGACTTCAGTCAGGGTTGTAAGTGTAGCAGGACTTCAGTAGGGTTGTAAAGGTGCAGGTACTCGGTCAGGGTAGTAAGGTCAGGCTAGGACCTCGGGTCAGGTTAGCAGGTAGCAGGACCTTCAGGTTAGGGTCAGGGTAGTAGGTAGCGGACCTTCAGGTTAGGATAAGTAAGGTGCAGACCTCAGGTTAGGGTTGTAAGGTACAGACCTCAGGCAGGGTTAAGTAAGGCGCCAAACCCCCCCTGCAGGATTTCAGGGGTTAGTAGAGTGTAGCCTTCAGTTTCAGGGTTAGTAAGGTAGCAGGACCTTCAGGTCAGGGAGAAGCAGCATTAGGTTTAAGGGTAGAGGCCTTCAGTCATGTCAGGGATATAAGGTAGCGGACGTCAGGTAGGTTTAGTATAGGGTACGCTTCAGTTAGGGTACGGGTGGTAAGGTAGTTGACTCTCAGGTTAGGGTTAGTATGTAGCAGGACTTTCAGGTCAGGTTAGTAAGCGTGCAGGACCTTCAGGTCAGGGCAGGGTTAGTCAAGGTACAGGACCTGCAGTTCAGGTTAAGTGGTTAGCAGGTACTAGGACCCTCAGGTTAGGGTTAGTAAGGTAGCAGGACATTGAGGTCAGGGTTAGTAAGGTAGCAGGACCTTCAGGTTAGGGTCAGGGATAGTAAGGTAGCAGGACCCTCAGGTTAGGGTTAGTAAGGTAGCAGGACATTCAGGTCAGGGTTAGTAAGGTAGCAGGACATTCAGGTCAGGGTCAGGGATAGTAAGGTAGCAGGACCTTCAGGTCAGGGTCAGGGATAGTAAGGTAGCAGGACCTTCAGGTTAGGGCTAGTAAGTGGCTCTGGGGCTCTGGGGCCCCAACCGGCCCCAGAGCCACTGGCCCTTACGAAGGTGCCAAGTCCAACATCTGTGGAACTCTCAAACACTGTGAGGAGAGAGGGGGGGGGGACACACACACTATCAATGTGGTTGAGGATGGTGCTGCCAACAGTACTGAGAACAGGGTCAAGATGAATGAATGGGAAGCTTCTTGGTCTCATGAAAGTGGTTAGTGTGAGAGATGCTGATGTTGTGATGAACCCTACTGGTGCTGGTGGTGAGAAGGTCCAGTCTGTAAAAGTCAATAGTTGGAAGAGTTACAGAGTTAATTTTAAATAATGCCATTGTTGATTAGATGCTTTCTTCATTAGTTAGGTAATTTTCTCTTGAACCATATGGTCTATCTACTAGAAACTCATGGACAATATCAACACAGATATAATAAATTAAAACTATATATGAATATGTATAATATATCTTTTTTACTAAAGTATAAATTACCTAAATTACAATAGATTGCCGAAGATTTTCTCTTAATTACCAAAATTACTGAAGATTCCGGTAACTTCAATAAATTTCCGGTAGCTTTGGAACCCTAATTATGAAGGCCTTTTGTACATATTCTTCCAGTCAATATTACCACATCTCTAAAATGTATTCCCAGTCCCATGGTTCTGGCCTGTGCTAAATCCCTGACTTAATCTCTGTAGGGAAGATCATCTCTCAACCACAGCTGCTGGATTATGTTGTCTGATGTGTCCCCTATGTTCCTCACTCACCGCCGTCATACTTCCTGTATTCTTGTCACAAGTGGACGATGTCACTTCCTGTGATGGGAGTGCGTGGGTGTTGGCCACAGCGGGACACAGCTGCATGTGTGGACGGCTATAGCTTTCTGTCACCAGCTGAGCCTGGGAGAAAACACCCAAACAAAAGGATGCTATGATGCTTACAGTATCTGGCTGGTTGTAGTGTAGATTTTGATTCAACAGGTTATAGTGTCAAGTTTGGTCCCCCAGCAGGCAGCAACCAGCTCTCACAGTCTCATGTCACAATTAGATGTTCATCCATGTTACACAAATATCACATTTTGAAGTTTTTGCCAACGTCAAATTTCTAAGTGTTTAAGGTTAAGTTTAGGCATTAACTCAGAATTTTTAAGGTTAGGCATTATCTCCAAATGGTTAAGGTAAGGGTTACGTTTTGGGATAGGCTTAAAACCAAAATGAACAAAAAAAAAGAAGTTCTATCACATCAGAAGCTGATGCTTACGCCCATCCACCATCCCCGTCCACAACACCCTGACAAAACCGAAACCTACTTGCAGGTAACAGCGCGCACCTGACGTCCTCAGACATGGCTGGACGTCCAATAATGATTTGTATCATGAGTGTGACCTCGCTGCAGGCAGAAGTATGTTTATTATGTGATTAGCATTAGATTCTTTAGCTGTCAAAGTACAGGAATTATTGAGAGATATGATATYTATTTGGATGTATCAAGATATGTTACAGTACATTTTCGAACTCCATAACCGCCATAACTGCTTAACTCTGTCTTTACTAGCGAGGATAGTACAGTGACTCCTTCATGAGGCCAGACTGGGATTTTCCTCACCAGTCTTCCTTTCCTTTGGAGGTCCTCATGAGAGCCAGTGCTTGATTGTTTTTTGCGACTGCACTTGAAGAAACTTTCAAAGTTCTTGAAAGTTTCCAGATTGACCAGACTGACCTTCATGTCGTAAAGTAATGATGGACTGTCGTTTCTCTTTGCTTATTTGAGCTGTTCTTGCCATAATATGGACTTGGTCTTCTGTATACCATCTCTACCTTGTCTTAACACAACTGATTGGCTTAAATGCATTAAGAAGGAAAGAAATTTCACCAATAAACTTTTAACAAGACACACCTGTTCATTGAAATGCATTCCAGGTGACTGGAAGAATGCCAAGAGTGTGCAAAGCTGTCATCAAGGCAAAGGATGGCTACTTCGAAGAATCTAAAATATAAATAATATTTTGATTTGTTTAACACTTTTTTGGTTACTATATGATTCCATACGTGTTATTTCATAGTTTTGATGTCGTCACTATTATTCTACAATGTAGAAAATAGTCAAAATAAAGAAAAACCCTTCAATGAGTAGACTACATCTCCTCTGCTCAGACCTGCATGCTCACACCTCCATCCCTAGTGCCCTAACCCTAAACACGACTACATCTCCTCTGCTCAGACCCGCATGCTCACCCCTCCATCCCTAGTGCCCTAACCCTAAACAACGACTACATCTCCTCTGCTCAGACC
>NW_019942845.1:52896-63484 GCF_002910315.2 Salvelinus sp. IW2-2015
ATCTCCTCTGCTCAGACCTGCATGCTCACCCCTCCATCCCTAGTGCCCTAACCCTAAACACAACGACTACATCTCCTCTGCTCAGACCTGCATGCTCACCCCTCCATCCTAGTGCCTAACCCTAACACGACTACATCTCCTCTGCCTCAGACCTGCATGCTCACCCCTCCATCCCTAGTGCTGCATTACTGTTGCACATGGCCTTAGATGTACCAATTTGTTTTTCTCGGTCACCCATGCTATTTACTATTTCAATAAAAATCATTTCGATTTTTCATAGTGTTAATTGATGGCGGATGATCGATTTCCACGTTTTTAGTATGTTATTTCAGCTGAATTGATGAGAAGACAATCATCCAGCCCGTTGTGTATCTCAGACAGACGTTTACATTTAATCCTTCTGACAGCCTACTTTCTAGCTCGCCCAGAACTTTTGGGCTCCATTAGCGTTCCCAGAAAGCCTGATATTGAGTCATTTGTTAGTTTTACACTTAAGACATGACTCTGCCATTGTGCTGTAGAATTTGTGAATTTTGTGTAATATATTTATACATTAGATTATCCGGATTAGCATACATTTTCGTAAACTGTAATTTTGTTAGTTAAGCTCCAACTTTCCCTCCATCCTGTGCCAACATCCGTTATTTTTAAGTCTTGGTTCCACTAGTTCCTGTTGTTGTGTTTACGGCTCCATGAAGTCTTGCAGAGTTCCCACACACACATATGCTGGCACGCAAGCAGCACACACACACAGTCTCACAGGGTCCAGCGGGATCAGATTGCCACCACAGCACACAGACGCAACCGCCTAGGACAAAACTCCATTCAGACCATTTCCTTCACAGGCCCTAGATCGCTCTCTCTCTCTCTCTCTCTCTCTTCTCTCTCTCTCTCTCTCTCTCTCCTCCTCTCTTCTCTCTCTCTCTCTCTCTCTTCCTCTCTCTTCTCCTCTCTCTCTCTCTCTCTTCTCTCTCTCTCTCTCTCCTCTCTCTCTCTCTCTCTCTCCTCTCTCTCTCTCTCTCCTGTCTCTCGCACACACACAGACACCTAGGGCTTGGCGATATGGCCTAAAAATCATATATTTTTTCAAAATTATGGGAAATTCACAATATATATCAAAAATTGGTTGGGGTACGTTTTCTCTAAATAACCTTTGTTGCACAATTAAAGGACAAAACACTGCATGTAAAATTGTACATAGGATTAAATATAAGCCTTCCACAACCATAAAACACACTAATAATTTAATTATTTCATCAGACCCACTAATTCTTTAATTATTTCATGAAAATAGTTTAACCTGCTTTTTTTGTTATTGCAATAATCACTGATCTGGCTTTCAAGTCTGTCTATAAAAATAAATAAAAATTGMTACAAATTTTACCAGAACCATTCACAATACACATCCACTGATAATGACCAACTTGTTGTAGCAGGCGTTCTAAAACACGAACACAGGTCTCATAAACAATCTCTCAACAACAAGCCCACGTGCTAGGAGTACCCAGCTAATCTTCATATTTAAAGTCTAGCCAACTTGGATCTACAGTTTTGTTTGCTAACAAGTTAGAACAGTTGAACTGTTATTTGAACTGTTGAACTGTTAGACCCTCCTGTCCATCTCCACCTGTTTAAACAACACAGCCTGTTCGCTTTAAGATATTGAAATCTAGTTGTCTACCTGGATAAGAAGAGGCTCATTGCTCAGAATGAGAACAAGTTCACAATTCCTTACATAAATGCGTATTTTAATGCTCATTGCACATTTATAAAACACAGACCAGATAGAATGTGGCTAAACTTCTGCTAGCGGTACGTGGTACCCTTAACGCCTCGCGTGACAGAAACTGAGTATTAATACATTTTCCACAATCATGTTCATTGATACTCTCGTTTTAGTAGGGGTCTGCTCTGCTCTACATTTATGGGAGTTGAGATCAAAAACAAGTTATCCTTAGAAAGGTTAACTTGTCTATTACAGTAAAATAATGTCTCTGAGCATTTCGGTGTCCATATGACCGGTTCTGTTGGACCAAACCTAAAATGCAAATAGCAAGTTTTAAACGGTCGTCACTAGTTACCACAGCCACAAAGTCATAAAGCCCACCTATTTCTACAATTTCTCTTCTTAAAATGTGATTTTAAACCTAACCCTAACCTTAACCCTGACCTTAACCACTGATGGGTTTGGATTTGTGAACTTTAAATGTTATTAATCATTAGTTAATAGAGACCTGAGGGATGCTGTAGCCCAGGGTCTAAACCAGGAGTATGTAGAGGAAGGGTTATGGTGGGTGCCGTTAAGCTTTGGAGGGGCTGAGTGCAGGGAAAACGGTCACATGTGGCAGTACTGATAAGGGGAGAGAGCCGTGGATAAGGTGGTTGAGGTCAGGTCACATTAAGGGAAATGGAACCGTTTATTGCCCGTATCACTTAGTTTCCTGCCTAGTAATAAAGATGCAATGTTTAGCGAGGAGGAGGAGACTCCACCCAAAGTGGGCTACACATACCGCCACTATTGTAAACATGTTTTTGTCGATTCAGCTGTTCGATCCTTTGGGAAGAATAAACTTGGTTTAAGCTTTCATAGTGTCTGTCAAGTTCTTACTCTGGTAATTAAAACCTAACACCACACTGCTAACCTTATGCCTAACCCTAACCTTAAAGATGCCTTATGCAGAAATGACTCTGCCATTTCCTGGCTGCTAAAATTCTAATTGTTCGCCTACTTTCAGTTTATGTGACAATACAAGCAAGTATAGTGTAGAGAATCATTGTACCATCTAAACTGCTGTGAAATATATTTTCCATAACCAAAAATATAGTATTTTCAGCAGTTTGAAGCTGTTGTACAAAACTGAAAGTACAAGACTCAAAAACAAAACGTAATTACGGGAAGCATAGAAATACCGCACATAGAACAGATCTACCGCCTCTTAGACTGGCTTTCAATGAGAATGACAGATCTATAACTCACATTTCTATCTGAATTTGGTTGGCTCATCCAAAAAGGTATATATTGCAGCTTTAAATTAAGACGAAAAAGCACATTGTTGTTTACATTAATTTTGACAATATAGCCAATTTGGACGTTGTGTCTGTGGTAACCAGTGGAAACCAGTTTAAACTGCTTGTTGTGCAAAAGGAAGAAGTTATCTTTCTTCGTTGTTGTTGTTGTGAGTGGCAGGTGGAGGGGCTTGGTGTCTGGGCGAGGGGCTTGGTGTCTGGGCGAGGGGCTTGGTGTCTGGGCGAGGGGCTTGGTGTCTGGCGGAGGGGCTTGGTGTCTGTGTGAGAGAGAAGGTACACAGTGCACACAGCACAGCACAGAAGGACGAGGGACTTGGTGTCTGGCGAGGGGCTTGGTGTCTGTGTGAGAGTGAGAAGGTACACCAGTGCACACAGCACAGCACAGAAGGACGAGGGATCTTGGTTGGTCTGGAGAGGGGCTTGGTGTCTGTGTGAGAGTGAGAAGGTACACAGTGCACACAGCACAGCACAGAAGGACGAGGGACTTGGTGTTTGGGAGAGGGGCTTGTGTCTGGGCGAGGGGCTTGGTGTCTGGGCGAGGGCTTGGTGTCTGTGTGCGAGTGGGAAGCTGCACAGTGCACAGAAAGAGCGAAGGAGATGAGACCAAAAAACACACACGACACTCATTAAAAAACACTTGATTTTGAAATACAGGCATTGGAACATCACACTATTACATACATTTGAATGAATTAAATTAATGTGATATATCACCCAGCCCTACACACCACACCCACCACCTATTTCACAGCTTCTTGAAAACAATCTACCATCACGCAACAGTCACAGTGAGAGAAACCCACCGCACAAAATGGCAAGGGAATTTTTTTCTCCAGCGTACAAACAACAAAGCAATTATGTGTGGTGAAACACCAGGCATTACACCAGTGGTTTCTCAACACCAGACATTACACCAGTGGTTCTCACCCAGACATTATACCAGTGGTTTCTAACACCAGCAACACCAGTGGTTCTGAACACAACATTATTACCAGTGGTTCTGAACACCAGACATTACACCAGTGGTTTCTGAACACCAGACATTATACCAGTGGTTTCTGAACACCAGGCATTACACCAGTGGTTTCTCAACACCAGACATTACCAGTGGTTTCAAAACCAGACATTATACCAGTGTTTCTCAACACCAGACATTACACCAGTGGTTCTGAACACCAGACATTATACCAGTGGTTTCTCAACACCAGACATTACACCAGTGGTTTCTTGAACACCAGACATTAACCAGTGTTTCTGACACCAGACATTACACCAGTGGTTTCTTGAACACCACATTACACAGTGGTTTCTGAACACCAGACATTACCCAGTGGTTTCTCACACCCAGGCATTACACCATGGGTTTTCTGAACACCAGACATTACACCCAGTGTTTCTGAACACCAGACATTACACCAGTGGTTTCTGAACACCAGACATTACACCAGTGGTTCTCAACACCAGACATTACACCAGTGGTTTCTGAACACCAGACATTACACCAGTTGTGTTCTGAACACCAGACATTACACCCGTGGGTTTCTGAACACAGCATTACAACAGTGGTTTCTGAACACCAGACGTTAACCAGTGGTTTCTGAACACCAGACATTACACCAGTGGTTTCTGAACACCAACATTACACCAGTGGTTTCTGAACACCAGGACTTTACACCAGTGGTTTCTGAACACCGACATTATACCAGTGGTTTCTGAACACCTGACATTACACCAGTGGTTCTTAACACCAGACATTACAACAGTGGTTTCTGAACACCAGACATTACACCAGTGTTTCTGAACACCAGACTACACCAGTGGTTTCTGAACACCAGACATTACACCAGTGGTTTCTGAAACAGACATTACACCTGTTTCTGAACACCAAGAAACATTATACCAGTGGTTTTCTGAACACCAGAACATTACACCAGTGTTTCTGAACACCGCATTACACATGGTTCTGAACACCGAATCTAACAGTTTCTGAACACCAGACATTACACCAGTGGTTTCTCAACACCAGGCATTATACCAGTGGTTTCTCAACACCAGACATTACACAGTGGTTCTGAACACCAGACATATTACCAGTTTCTGAACACCAGACATTACACCAGTGGTTTCTAACACCAGGACATTTACACCAGTGGTTTCTGAAACACCAGACATTATACCAGTGGTTTCTGAACACCAGACATTACACCAATGGTTTCTGAACACCAGACATTACACCAGTGGTTTCTGAACACCAGCATCTTACACCAGTGGTTTCTGAACACCAGACATTACACCCAATGGTTTCTGAAACCAGACATTATACCAGTGGTTTCTGAACACAGACATTACACCAGTGGTTTCTGAAACACAGATTACACAGTGGTTTTCTCAAACACCAGGCATTTTTACAGTGGTTTACTTTCAACACAGACATATACACAGTGGTTTCTGAACACCAGACATTTTATTTACCAGTGTTTCTTCAACACCAGGACATTACACCAATGGTTTCTGAACACCAGACATTACACCAGTGGTTTCTGAACACCAGACATTTACCACGTGGTTTCTGAACACCCAGGCATTATACCAGTGGTTTCTGAACACCAGACATTATACCATGGTTTCTGAAAACCAGCGTCAGCATTATACCAGTGGTTCTCAACACCAGACATGACACCAGTTGGTTCTAAACACCAGACATTATACAGTGGTTCTGACACAAATTACATGTTCTCAAACACCAGCATACACCAGTTTCTGAACACCAGGCATATTACCAGTGGTTCTGAACACCAGACATTATACCAGTGGTTGAACACCAGACATTACACCAGTGGTTCTAACACCAGACATACACCAGTTTTCTCAACACCAGGCATTACACCAGTGGTTTCTGAACACCAGACATTACACCAGTGGTTTCTGAACACCAGACATTACACCAGTGGTTTCTGAACACCAGACATTATACCAGTGTTTCTGAACACCAGACATTACCAGTGGTTTCTGAACACCAGACATTACACCAGTGGTTTCTGAACACCAGACATTACACCAGTGGTTTCTGAACACCAGACATTACACCAGTGGTTCTGAACACCAGACATTATACCAGTGGTTTCTCAACACCAGACATTACACCAGTGGTTTCTGAACACCAGACATTATACCAGTGTTTCTGAACACCAGACATTACACCAGTGGTTTCTGAACACCAGGCATTACACCAGTGGTTTCTGAACACCAGGCATTACACCAGTGGTTTCTGAACACCAGACATTATACAGTGGTTTCTGAACACCAGACATTACACCAGTGGTTCTGAACACCAGGCATTACACCAGTGGTTTCTGAACACCAGCATTACACCAGTGGTTCTAACACAGACATTATACCAGTAGTTTTCTGAACACCAGGCATTACAACAGTGGTTTCTGAACACCAGACATTATACCATGGTTTCTGAACACCAGACATTACACCAGTGGTTTCTGAACACCAGACATTATACCAGTGGTTTAACACAGACATTACACATGGTTTCTGAACACCAGACATTACACCAGTGGTTTCTGAACACCAGACATTACAACAGTGTTTTCTGAACACCAGGCATTACACCAGTGGTTTCTGAACACCAGCATTACACCAGTGGTTCTCAACACAGACATTACACCAGTGGGTTCTGAACACCAGGCATTATACCAGTGGTTTCTGAACACCAGACATTACACCAGTGGTTTCTCAACACCAGACATTACACCAGTGGTTTCTGAACACCAGACATTACAACAGTGTTTCTCAACACCAGACATTACACCAGTGGGTTCTGAAACACCAGCATTACACCAGTGGTCTTCTGAACACCAGGCATTAACCAGTGGTTTCTCAACACCAGACATTACACCAGTGGTTTCGAACACCAGACATTATACCAGTGGTTTCTGAAACCCAGACTTATACCAGTGGTTTCTGAACACCAGACATTACACCAGTGTGCAACACCAGACATTTTATACCTATGTTTCTGAACACCAGACATTACCACCAGTGGTTTCTGAACACCAGACATTACACCAGTGGTTTCTTGAACAACCAGACATTACACCAGTGGTTTCGAACACCAGGCATACACCAATGGTTTCAACACCAGACATTACACCAGTGGTTTCTGAACACCAACATTACAACAGTGTTTCTGAACACCAGACATTACAAACAGTGGTTCTAACACCAGACATTACACCAGTGGTTTTCTGAACACCAGACATTACAACAGTGGTTTCTGAACACCAGACATTATACCAGTGGTTTCTGAACACCAGACATTACAACAGTGGTTCTGAACACCAGACATTACACCAGTGGTTTCTGAACACCAGACATATATACCAGTGGTTTCTCAACACCAGACATTACACCAGTGGTTTCTGAACACAGAACATAACCAGTTGGTTTCTGAACACCAGACATTACACCAAGTGGTTTCTGACACCAGACATTACACCAGTGTTTCTGAACACCAGACATTACAACAGTGGTTTCTGAACACCAGACATTTACACAGTGGTTTCTGAACACCAGACATACACCAGTGGTTTCGAACACCAGACATTAACCAGTGGTTTCTCAACACCAGGCATTACACCAGTGGTTTCTAAACACCAGACATTACACCAGTGGTTTCTAACACCAGACATTATACCATGTTTCTGAACACCAGACATTTAACCAGTGGTTTCTGAACACCAGACATTATTGATAGTGGTTCTGAACACCAGACATTAACCATGGTTTCTCAACACCAGACATTAACCAGTGGTTTCTGAACACCAGACATTACACCAGGGTTTCTGAACACCAGACTTAATACCAGTGGTTTCTGAACACCAGACATTAACCAGTGGTTTCTGAACACCAGACATTATACCAGTGGTTTCTCAACACCAGACATTAACCAGTGGTCTCAACACCAGAACATTATACCAGTGGTTTCTGGAACCACCAGACATTACACAGTGGTTCTGAACACCAGCTCCATTACACAGTGTTTCTGAACACCAGACATTAAACAGTGGTTTTCTGAACACCAGACATTACAACAGTGGTTTCTGAACACCAGACATTAACCAGTGGTTTTCTGAACACCAGACATTAACCAGTGGTTTCTGAACACCAGACATTATACCAGTGGTTTCTGAACACCAGACATATTACCAGTGGTTTCTGACACCAGACATATAACCAGTTTTCTGAACCCAGACATTACAACAGTGGTTTCTGAACACCAGACATTACACAGTGGTTCTCAACACAGGCATTACACCAGTGGTTTCTCAATACACCAGACATTACACCAGTGGTTTCTCAACACCCAGGACATTATACCATGGTTTCTGAACACCAGACATTATACCAGTGGTTTTGAACACCAGACATTATACCAGTGGTTCTGACACCAGACATTATACAGTGGTTTCTTCAACACCAGACATTGATTACCAGTGGTTTCTGAACACCAGACATTACACCAGTGGTTTCTGAACACCAGACATTATACCAGTGGTTTCTGAACACCAGACATTACACCAGTGGTTTCTGAACACCAGACATTACAACAGTGGTTTGGGCAACGCTATTGCCAAAAAAATGACTTTTCTGTGTCTGTGAACCTCTCTGGCCTCTGCCTTCTTCCACAGAGAGGGGAAATAAATACTGAGCAAAGGAGACTCAATAAAAACAGAAAATGGAGGATCTTCTGTTTTCTCATGGCGTGACCAAAGAAAAGGTCCCAGCTTTCACAAATAATCAGCAGTTAAAAAAAGCAAAAACATTGTTTTGTCGAATTAAAACACTTGCTAAACTTTTTCTTTATTTTTWAAAAATATTTGTTTACATCAACTTACACCGGCCCCATCTGAGAGAATAGCAGCCCTCTCTTGCCACATTCAGTCAGTGTAGAGGGTCAGACTCAGCTATAAAAAAATAACKGTTTCCAAGTTATTTTATGATATTTATTCATTGCATAGGAAACAAGAGCAACACAAACATACCAAAGACTGAGTTTCACACCACACAGAGGGACCACGACCACCACTCTGGCTATCTATTATATCCTGTCGAGACAGGCCTAGCCTGGTTTCAAATCTGCTTGTGCTGTTTTTCCCACTTTGGAGTGACAATGACCATAGGCAAGACAGCACAAACAGGTCTGAAGCTYCAAACCTAACAGGTTCCTGGTGACAGAGGTTTTGACAGCACTCACTCTGAAGTGTTATGGCTGTGAAAAACAGTCCGCCTGAATTTAGTCTGGGGATAAAACTCTGTTAGAAATGTGGAGGCAACTGATGTAGCGAGCCAGGTCTAGACACACACCCATTGATTACCCCCCGCCTCGCCCCATAAGCACATACACTGTCACACCGTACATTAGTTTGACCAGGGGGCAGTCTCAGCAGCCGGTTGGGGAAGAGGGGGGGGGTCGTAGGCTGTGTGTGTAGAAGTAAGGAGTGAGGGGGTTAAGTAGGGAGAGGCTGGTGGTGGTGGCGACATCGTAATCCTCTCCCCTCGCCCCTCCTCTGTCCTCTCCAGGCCTGGGAAGCATTGGGGGGGGCAGGCCTGGCCAGGCCGGGCTAACTAACGTAGACGGACAGCTGTGGGTCCAGCAGTGAGCAGCCGTTACTCCAGGACCCGTCAGGCCCCTGCCCCACACACACAGGCCCCTGCCCTGTCAGTCGCCACACTGCCTGCTGGTGAGCCCCACAAGCTGTCTGACAGACAGGAGGCCTCAGGAGGTCAGGAGAGAGAGATTCCTACCCTCCTTAACCCCCACCATGCCTACTCTCTACCCTCCTCTTAACCCCCACCACGTCCTACTCTCTACCCCTCCTCTTAACCCCACCATGTCCTACTCTCTACCCCTCCTCCTTAACCCCCACCATGTCCTACCTCTCTACCCCTCCTCTTAACCCCCCACCAAACGTCCTACTCCTCTACCCCTCCTCTTAACCCCCACCATGTCCTACTCTTCTACCCCTTCCTCTTAACCCCCCACCATGTCCTACTCTCTACCCCTCCTCTTAACCCCCCACCACGTCCTACTCTCTACCCCTCCTCTTAACCCCCCATCCACGTCCTACTCTCTACCCCTCTCTTAACCCCCCACCAGTCCTACTCTCTACCCCTCTCTTAACCCCCCACCACGTCCTACTCTCTTACCCTCCTCTTAACCCCCACCATGTCCTACTCTCTACCCCTCCTCTTAACCACCCCACATGTCCTATCTCTCTCCCTCCTCTTAACCCCCACCATGTCCTACTCTCTACCCCTCCTCTTAACCCCCCCCACCATGTCCTACTCTCTACCCCTCCTCTTAACCCCCACCACGTCCTACTCTTTTACCCCTCCTCTTAACCCCCCACCACGTCCTACTCTCTACCCCTCCTCTTAACCCCACCACGTCCTACTCTCTACTCCCTCCTCTTAACCCCCACCATTCCTATACTCTCTACCCCTCTCTTAACCCCACCCACGGTCCACAGTACAGCAACCCACCCTG
>NW_019942845.1:67541-75387 GCF_002910315.2 Salvelinus sp. IW2-2015
GCTCTCGCTCTCGCTCTCGCTTCCTCTCCCTCTCTCTCTCTCTCTCTCTCTCTCTCTCTCTCTCTCTCTACTCTCTCTTCTCTCTCTCTCTCTCTCTCTCTCTCTCTCTCTCTCTCTCTCTCTGTCTCTCTCTCTGTTCTCTCTCTCTCTCTCTCTCTCTCTCTCTCTCTCTCTCTCTCTCTCTCTCTCTCTCTCTCTCTCTCTCTCTCTCTCTCTCTCTTCTCTCTCTCTCTCTCACACACACACCGCTACAGTTGTACACACACACACTGCTTAAGAGGTCAGTGCTGTCCCATCCACTGGTCATACACCCACTCTTCTTCCTGACCCTTTCTTCCCCCTTCCCCTCTTTCTCTGCTCTTACCCTCCTCTTAACCCCCACCATGTCCTACTCTCTACCCCTCCCTTTAACCCCCCACCACGTCCTACTCTCTACCCTCCTCTTAACCCCCCACCATGTCCTACTCTCTACCCTCCTCTTAACCCCCACCATCCTACTCTCTACCCCTCCTCTTAACCCCCCACCATTCCTACTTTCTACCCTCCTCTTAACCCCCCACCATGTCCTACTCTCTTACCCCTCCTCTTAACCCCCCACCATGTCCTACTCTCTACCCCTTCTCTAACCCCCCCACCATGTCCTACTCTCTACCCCTCCTCTTAACCCCCACCATGTCCTTACTCTCTACCCTCCTCTTACCCCCCACCATGTCCTACTCTCTACCCCTCCTCTTAACCCCCCACCATGTCCTACTCTCTACCCCTCCTCTTAACCCCCCACCATGTCCTACTTCTACCCCTCTCTTAACCCCCACCATGTCCTACTCTCTACCCTCCTCTTAACCCCCCACCATGTCCTACTCTCTACCCCTCCTCTTAACCCCCCCACCACGTCCTACTCTCTTACCCCTCCTCTTAACCCCCACCATGTCCTACTCTCTACCCTCCTCTTAACCCCCCACCATGTCCTACTCTCTACCCCTCCTTTACCCCCCACCATGTCCTACTCTCTACCCTCCTCTTAACCCCCACCACGTCCTACTCTCTACCCTCCTCTTAACCCCCACCATGTCCTACTCTCTACCCTCCTCTTAACCCCCCACCATGTCCTACTCTCTACCCCTCCTCTTAACCCCCCCACATGTCCTACTCTCTACCCCTCCTCTTAACCCCCCACCAGTCCTACTCTCTACCCCTCCTCTTAACCCCCCACCATGTCCTACTCTCTACCCTCCTCTTAACCCCCACCATGTCCTACTCTCTACCCCTCGCTCTTAACCCCCACCATGTCCTACTCTCTACCTCCTCTTAAACCCCCACCATGTCTACTCTCTACCCCTCCTCTTAACCCCACCATGTCCTACTCTCTACCCCTCCTCTTAACCCCCCACCAGTCCTACTCTCTACCCCTCCTCTAACCCCCCACCATGTCCTACTCTCTTACCCCTCCTCTTAACCCCCCACCATGTCCTACTCTCTACCCCTCCTCTTAACCCCCACCATGTCCTCTCTCTACCCCTCCTCTTAACCCCCACCACGTCCTACTCTCTACCCTCCTCTTAACCCCCCACCATGTCCTACTCTCTACCCCTCCTCTTAACCCCCACACGTCCTATCTCTACCCTCCCTTAACCCCCACCATGTCCTACTCTCTACCCCTCCTCTTAACCCATCCCACCACGTCCTACTCTCTACCCCTCCTCTTAACCCCACATGTCCCTACTCTCTACCCTCCTCTTAACCCCCACCATGTCCTACTCTCTACCCCTCCTCTTAACCCCCCACCATGCTAACGTTCGTCTTTAATTTGCCACGCGTCCGTCTTAACTTACCGTCTCTCACAACAGCTATGATTCCTGAGCATCGTCTCTTTCTGCGTGCAATAGGTAACCCTGCTTCCATTACCTATGTCCTCAATAGAGTCTCTTCTTTGCAACTGCCTTGAAACTTCCACAGGTGTTCCATTCTCCTTCGAGAGAGAGAGAGAGAGAGAGAGAGAGAGAGAGAGAGAGAGAGAGCATGACCTGCAAATCACACAATTCAGAATGTCATAGGAAAGTGTGTGTGTGTGTGCCTGAATACATTTATGTATGGTTATGTGGTTGTTAATGGCATGGAATGTAAGGAAGTTGTGAGTGTGCAAGTGTCTGTATTTCCACGAGGGTCATAGGATACAGTACTTTCAGAAAGTATTCATACCCCTTGACTTATTCCACATTTTGTTGTGTTACAGCCTGAATTAAAAATGGACTAAGTTGATATTACTTCTCACCCACCTACACACAATACCCCATAATCACAACGTGAAAACATGTTTTTAGAGATGTTTCCAGTTGATTTGAAAATGAAATACCAAAATATTTAATTTACATAAGTATTCACACCCTCAAATCAATACTTTGTAGTTGCACCTTTGGCAGTGATTACAGCAGTGAGTCTTTCTGGGTAAGTCTCTAAGAGCTTTCTACACATGGATTGTGCAACATTTGGCCATTATTCTTTTCAAATGTCTTCAAGCTCTGTCAAATTGGTTGTTGATCATTGCTAGAAAACCATTTTCAGGTCTTGCCATAGATTTTCAAGTAGATTTAAGTCAAAACTGTAACTTGGCCACTCAGGAACATTCACTGACTTCTTGGTAAGCAACTCTAATGCAAATGTGTTCTTTTGTTTTAGGTTATTGTCCTGCTGAAAGGTGAATTCATCTCCCAGTGTCTGGTGGAAAGACTGAACCGGGTTTTCCTCTAGGATATTGCCTGTGCTTATCTCTATTCCGTTTATTTTTTATCCTGAAATACTCCCCAGTCCTTAACGATTACAAGCATACCCATAACATGATGCAGCCACCACTATGCTTGAAAATATGAAAAGTGGTACTCAGTAATGTGCCTTATTGGATGTGCCTCAAACATAACGCTTTGTATTCAGGACAAAAAGTGAATTGTTTGCCACATTTTGTACAGTATTACTTTAGTGATTTGTTGCAAACAGGATGCGTGTTTTGGAATATTTTATCATGTAAAGGCTGTCTTCTTTTTACTCTGTCATTTAGGTTAGTATTGTGGAGTAACTACAATGTTGTTGATCCATCCTCAGTTTTCTCCTATTATGGCCATTAAACTCTGTAACTGTTATAAAGTCACCATTGGTCTCATGGTGAAATCCCTGAGCACTTTCCTTCCTCTCTGGCAACGGAGTTCCGAAGGACGCCTGTATCTTTGTAGTGACTGGGTGTATTGATACACCATCCAAAGTGTAATTAATAACTTCACCATGCTCAAAGGGATATTCAATGCCTGATTTTTTTWAAATGTTATTTTATCTACCAATAGGAGCCCTCCTGTACTAGGCTTTGAAAAACATACCTGGTCCTTGTGTCTGAATCTGTGTGTTAAATTCAATGCTCAACTACAATTACCTGTATGTGTGGGGAGATGAGGTACTTGACACTGTTATTGCACACAGAGTGAGTCCATGCAACTTATTATATGACTTGTTAAGCAAATTTTTACTCCTAAACTTATTTAGGCTTGCCATAAGAAAGGGGTTGAATACTTATTGACTCAAGACATTTCAGCTTTTCATTTTTTATAAATTAGTAAAATTTCAAAAATTAATAATTCCACTTTGACATTATGGGGTATTGTGTGTAGGCCAGTGACAAAAAAAAATCTAAATTTAATTAATTTTAAATTCAGGCTGCAACAAAAATGTGAAAAAAGTCAATACTTTTAAAGTACTTAATTAAAAATACTTTAAAGTACTACTTTTTTGGGGGTATCTGTACTTTACTATTTATATTTTTGGAAATTTGTACTTTATTTTAAATGAATAGCGTGACAGAAAAAGGGTCCAAATCCCACCCTTATCAAGAGAACATRCCTGGTCATCCCTACTGCCTCTGATATGGCGGACTCACTAAACACACATGCTTTGTTTATAAATTATGTCTGAGTGTTAGTGTGCCCCCTGGCTTTCCGTAAATTAAAAAACAAGAAAATGGCACCATCTGGTTTGCTTAATATAAGGAATTTGAAATGATTCATACTTTATATTTTAGCAACTACAATTACTTTTGATACTTAAGTATATTTAAACCCAAAAACTTTTAGACTTTTACTCAAGTAGTATTTTACTGACTGACTTTAACTTTTACTTGAGTCATTTTCTATTAAGGTATCTTTACTGTCACGACTTCCGCCGCTTTCACGACTTCCGCCGAAGTCGGCTCCTCTCCTTGTTCGGGCGCCGTTCGGCGATCGACGTCACCGGCTTTCTAGCCATCGCCGCTCCATTTCTCATATGTCCATTTGTTTTGTCTTGTTTCATACACACCTGGTTTTCATTCCATAATCACACTGCATGRATTTAAGTCCTCTGTTCCACTCCATGTCTTTGTGTGTAATTGTTTATTGTTAATGGTGTATGTTCACGCGCTATACTTTTGTATCATGTTCCGTGTTTTTTGGGCACTTAGATGTCATTTTGTGCCAATTTTTTTTGACCGGAATTAAAGTGTACCTGTTTACTCTACTCTGCTCTCCTGCACCTGACTTCGCCTCCCTTACACAGCCAAAACATACTCAAGTATGACAATTGGGTACTTTTTCCACCACTGTGTGCATAGTATACCATCTTGAGCAAGTCAGTGTGTGTACAGTATGTATCTGCTTGTGCATGTGTGTGTGTGTGTTTGTGTTTGTATGTGTAGTGGGACAGCATGTGATGTTTTCAAGGCTCTACATGACATGTGCATCTGTGGGAAGAGCTTATTATAAAAAGTCTACATCAAAAACAAATGTTTTAAAAATATAAAAAGTTACACCACAGTTATTTCTCTGGAAAAGAGTAGGGAAAGTTCCCTCATGTATAGAATGTATCTGGAGCCACGGAAGACACAACAAAGATATTTAAATGTTCATACTGCATGTGGTTATGCAGTTGTTAAGTGGGGCTGGTCGGGCGGGAACATTTTTAGTTTTAGTCTCAGGGTTCCAGTGGGAGGGGTGAGGGTGTGACCCCAGTGTTCTTGTGTTGCCACGGGACCTTCTGAAAACAGCCTGTCAGTGCTGCGTGTTTGTGTGTGACCACTGAGTACCCGGTCAGACTAGCAGCCAAATAAACAGTAATCAGGCTAACAGAAACAGCACAGTGAGGCTGTCCATACTCTCTCAGATCACTCACCAGCCACTCCAGACCCATCTGAGCCCTTGGCCCTGAAACAAACACTGATGTAATGGATGTTTAGTCACCAGCCCTTCTGACTGACTGACATAATTACTACACAGTAGAGCTTGTAAAACTGGTTCTATGTGAAATATCAGCGTTAACCTGCCTGTCGACTGTTACTGGGGTTTCCCACATGGCTCAAGCCTTGTTTACTTTGATCAGTTATTAGATCGTAAACTGTGAAGGCCACAATGTCACAGAAATAAAACAGCCTGAACTAGCAGACAATTCGTGCATGTGGGCTTCAATGTACCGTGGTCCATTTTACAGGCAGATTCTAAAGCTTTCTGTTTCTGGTGCTTTTAGAATCTAGTGTTTTCTGGTGATTTTAGAACCTAGTGCTTTCTGGTGATTTTAGAACCTAGTGCTTTCTGGTTCTTTTAGAATCTAGTGCTTTCTGGTTCTTTTAGAATCTAGTGCTTTCTGGTTCTTTTGGAATATAGTGCTTTCTGGTTCTTTTGGAATATTGTGCTTTCTGGTTCTTTTAGAATGTAGTGCTTTCTGGTTCTTTTAGAATCTAGTGCTTTCTGGTTATTTTAGAATGTAGTGTTTTCTGGTTCTGTCTGTGTAACGGCTTTCGTTGGTGGAAGGAGAGAAGGACCAAAATGCAGCGTGGTACGTATCCATAATATCATTTAATAGAGAATGAATACAAAAGAACAAGAGAATTAATGAAAACCGAAACAATATCTTATGGTGCAAACACTAACACAGAAACAACCACCAACAAAACACAATAGAAAACAGGKTACCTAAATATGGCTCCCAATCAGAGACAACGACTGACACCTGCCTCTGATTGAGAACCATACTAGGCCAAACACATAGAAATATAAATACAGAACAAAAACATAGAAAACACATAGAATGCCCACCCAACTCACGCCCTGACAAACTAAAATAGAAGACATAAAAAGGAACTAAGGTCAGAACGTGACGTACCCCCCCCCCAAGGTGCGGACTCCGGGCAGCAAAAACCTGAAGCCTATAGGGGAGGGTCTGGGTGGGCGATTTACCGCGGTGGCGGTCGTGGAGGCGGGACGTGGACCCCAACCATAGTCTCGAGCCCACTGATAGTGGCACTTAGACGCTTCTGTCTGGTGTTTCTGGTTCTTTTAGAATGTAGATGCTTTCTGGTTTCTGTCTGGTGTTTTCTGTTCTTTTAGAATGTAGTGGTTTTCTGGTTCTGTCTGTGTTTAATGGGTTCTTTTAGAACTTGTTCAGTCTGTTGCTGTAGCAAGGTCCAGTGCGTTCAATGCTCCTCAAGCCAGCGAGCAGAGACATGCACGCCTGTAAATGTGCTAGAGAGAGCAACATGGAAAAGCAATACAGAGGAGCATGACCGAGTCACATGCGGCGAAACCAATCCTCATTTTACACATGTTTTAGTGGAGGGGGTCTGTTTTACCATGGGTATGAAGGAGGGGTGGAGGGGGGCTGTTTACCATGGGGTGAAGGAGGGTGAGGGGGTTGCTGTTTTACCATGGGTAGAGGAGGGTGGAGGGGGGGCTGGTTTACCATGGTAGAGGAGGGTGAGGGGGGGACTGTTTTACGCCATGGGTAGAGGAGGGTGGAGGGGGGGCTGTTTTACCATGGGTAGAGGAGGGTGGAGGGGGGGGGGCTGTTTTTACCCATGGGTAAGAGAGGGGGAGGGGGGCTGTTTTAACCATGGTGAGAGAGGGTGGAGGGGGGCTGTTTTTACCATGGGTAGAGAGGAGGGTGGAGGGGGGCTGTTTACATGGGTAGAGGAGGGTGGAGGGGGGCTGTTTTACCATGGTGAGGGAGGGGTTGGAAGGGGGGCTGTTTTATCCATTGGGTAGGGAGGGGTGGGGGGGGGGGGGCTGTTTTTACCATGGGCTAGAGGAGGGTGGAGGGGGGGGCGTTCTTAGCCCATGGGTAGAGGACGGGTGGAGTGGGGGCTGTTTTACCACTGCGGTAGAGGAGGGTGGTGTTAGCATGGGTAGGGAGGCTGTTTCCATGGGTAGAGGAGAGGGTTAAGCCAAGGGTGAGGAGGGTGGAGGGGGGCTGTTCTACCATGGGTAGAGGAGGGTGGAGGGGGGCTGTTTTACATGGTAGGAGGTGAGGGGGTGCTGGTAGGGAGGGGGGGCTGTTTTACCATGGGTAGAGAGGGTGAGGGGTTTAGAATGGGTGAGAGGGGGAGGGCTGTTTTACCATGGTAGAGGAGGTGGAGGGGGGCTGTTTTTCGACAATGGGTAGGATGGAGGGTGGAGGGGGGTTGTGTTTTTAAGCCATGGGTAGAGGAGGTGGAGGGGGGCTGTTTTAGCATGGGTTAGAGGAGGGTGGAGGGGGGGGCTGTTTTTACCATGGGTAGAGGAGTGTGGAGGGGGGCCTGTTTTACGATGGTAAGGAGGGTGGAAGGGGGGGGCTAAAGGGTGGTAGGGGGGGGCGCTGTTTTTTACATGGGTAAGAGGAGGGTGGAAGGGGGGGGGGGCTGTTTTACCATGGGTGAGAGAAGGGTGGGGGGGGTGCTGTTTTGTCCATGGGTAGAGGAGGGTGGAGGGGCGGGCTGTTTTACATGGTAGAGGAGGTGAAGGGGTTTTTATGGGTGAGAGGGGGAAGGGGGGGGGCTGTTTTACCATGGGTGAGGAGGAGGGGG
>NW_019942845.1:83380-90356 GCF_002910315.2 Salvelinus sp. IW2-2015
CGCGCAGAGATCTTGGTTGTTGTTCACTGTTGTCACGTTTGACCAATTTTGATTCAATTTTTTTTCATATTGTAAATATCAAAATACGAGCTTTGGCAAAGAGAGAAGAGAGAGAGAGAAGGCAGAGAGAGAGCAGAGAGAGAGGAGGAGAGAGAGAGAGAGAGAGGAAGAGAGAGAGAGAGAGAGAGAGAGAGAGAGAGAGAGAGAGAGACGAGAGAGAGAGAGAGAGAGAGAGAGAGAGAGAGAGAGAGAACTAACTTTGAGAAACGAAGAGTCCCAGCCAATAGAGGTATTATACTGAGGGTTGAGCGCCAGCCAAATAGAGCGTATTATATGAGGGTTGAGGCCAAGCCAATGGAGGTATTAATGAGGAGTGAGCGCCAGCCACATGGAGGTTTATGATGAGCGCTCTCGAGGCAGCCAATAAGAGGTAATTATGAGGGTTGAGGCCCAGCCAATTAGAGGTATTATATGAGGGTTGAGGCTAGCCCAATGAGGTATTATATGAGGGTTAAGGCCAGTTCAGTCAGTATCACCCCTGGTAAAGGCCAGCTCAGCTCCCAGTAATCTACGTCTGGCTAAAGGCAGTCAGTCAGTATACCGTTGGTCTAAAGGCCAGGTCAGTCAGTTAAACTCACGATCTAGTGTACAGGCCAGTCAGTCGAGTATCACCTGCGTTAAGGCCTGAGTCAGTCAGTATCACCTCTGTTACACCCTTCACTAGAGCGTCAGCGGGGCGCAGCATTCGGCACTTTGGATGACAAGCGGTGCCGACACAGATTACCTGCCTGCTACTCAGCCCATAAGAAGGATATTGCATATAATTAGTAGCATTTTGGTACAAAACACTACAACCGTTCCAAAACTGACTTAAAATAATTCGTCTGTGAGTCATGAACAGAACTGATTGGCAGGCAAAAACCAGAGAAAATCCAACCAGGAAGTAACTATTATTGAAAAAGGCTGTTTTTCCCATTTGAAAGCCTATCCACCATACAAAGACTTAGACCCAGTTCATGAGCCTCTGTGGCTTCCTCTACAGTGTGGCCAGTCTTTAGGCATTGTTTCAGAGCTTCTACTCTGAAAAATGAGGGAGATGCACAAGCACTTTCAATCAGGGCCAGTGGAAAATTTTCCAAGACATCATGCATGCGCCTGATTGGGGAACGCGCCTTTCTCGCTTCTCTCCTTCTATCTGACGAACGCTTTTTCGTCCGGTTGAAATATTGTTGATTATTTAATGACAAAAACAACCGCAGGATCTGATTTTTAAACATCGTCTTGGGTCATGTTTCTACTACACTTTTATTGTAACTTTTTTAAACTTTCATCTGGACTTAGTGGACGCGCCTTGGTGCAATTCGCATCCCTACTGACACAACAACGGCGCGAACAAAAAGCGAGGTTTTTGGTCATGAAAGAAGGACATTACTCGAACCAAAACAACACACTCTTTCTGTTTCAACATGGAGAACCTGGGAAGTGCCACCCAGATCGACGATCAATCAAAGGTAACTGATTATTTTAATGCTATTTCCTGACTTTTGTGACATTCTCCGGTGCTGGAAAATGGCTGTATGGGGTTTCTGTGGCTAGGTGCTGACCTAACATAATCGCCAAAAGTGGTGCTTTGTCCGTAAGAGCCTTTTTGAAATCTGAACACACGCGGTTCTGCATTAAGGAGAATGTTTATCTGTTATCTCGTAATGCTTCTGAACACTTGTATCGTTATCAATGTTTATGATGCAGTATTTCTGTAATTTGATGTGGCTCTGCACTTCACCGGATGTTTGTTGAAGACAAGCATTTCTGAGAGACATGGAGAAGATCCTGGTGACCCGTGACACAACCTGAAGAGCACCTGAGTGAACCCTTGAAACAACCTGAAGAAGACACGGAGAGACCTGGCATCGACGCACGAGAGGACATGAGAGACCTGGTGGCCCAGACACAACCTGAGAGGCCTGGTGGACCCTGACAGCAGCAGGAGAGAGAACATACGTTTACATTGCCAAAGCAAGTAGACTTAAACAAAAGTGAAATAAATAAAAAAAACTGAACAGTAAACAATTAACTACTACCACAAAAGTTCCGAAGAATAAAGAAATTTTATATTATGAAGGTTCATATTTATGTCCTATAGTATCAGTGTTGCAAGTTTGGGTGCAAAATAAGTTAAGTAACAAAGGGAAAAATAAATAAACATGTTCTTACAATGGTGTTTGTTGTTCATTGTTGCCTTATCCTGATGGTACAGGTCACAATTTTGTTGTAGTGATATTTTTATACCTTTCTATTTAACCTTCTTATTTAACTAGGCATGTCAAGTCAATTTCTTAATTTACAATGACGGCCAAACCCCAGCCAAAAACCCTCCTTATACTCCTGACGACCGCACCTAACTGTGCCCGCCTAATGGGAACTCCCCAATCACGGCCGGACACCTGTACGTGTGTAGTCTGTAGTGGGACACCTCTACAGCACTGAGATGCAGTGCCTTAGACGCTGCCATCACCAGGAGCCAAATTTTTCCACCAATAGATTGGGAGTTTATCAAAAATTTGAATTAATTGTTTTAAAATTCCTTTGTCTGTCTGTGTAAACTGAGGTAAATGATGTTGTCTCTAGTATGGTAATACATTTGGCAGGAAGGTTACGGAAGTGCTGCTCAGTTTCCACCTCATCTTTGTGTGCAGTGTGCCACATAACGCGGTCTTCTCTGAGAACCAGGTCTGCCTTTGACGGCCTTTCTCAATAGCAAGGCTATGCTCCCTGAGTCTGTACATATAGTCAAAAGGTTTACCCTTAATTTTGGGGTCAGCAATGAGGTCAGGTTAATTCTGCCCACTGGTGTACTCTCTGTTTAAGCGGCCAAATCGCATTCTACTTTGCTCTGTTTTCTTGTTAATTCTTTCCTATGTGTCAAAGTAATTATCTTTTTGTTTTCTCATGAATTTTGGTTGGGTCTAATTGTGTTGCTGCCCTAGCGGCTCCTGTGGGTCTGTTTGGTGTTGTGAACAGAGCCCCCAGCACCAAGCTTGCTTTAGAGGGACTCTTCTGACTCAGGTTAATACTCTGTACTGTTAGGTGATGGCCTTTGTTATGGAAGGTTTGGGAATGTTTCCTTTTATGTGGTTATAGAATTTAAGCGGCTCTTTTTCAAAAGGATGTTGACAATTAGAGGGTATCAGTCGAATTCTGCATGCAAGAGTCTAATTGGTGTTTGTTCCCATTTTGGGAATCTTGGTTTGGGATTTTAATGATTTACTGAGATTAAATGGTCAGGGCCCAGGTCTAAACAGAACCTGCGTAGAGGCATAGTTTGGAGCTGGACTAGGCCGTTTGACATAATCGGCCTAGGATGATCGTCTTTGAACTATTTGTCGTCCTGTGGAGATCTAGGTGCTCCTTGGTTGGGGATAAGAAGCACCCAGATGCATCAGCAAACAGTAGAACAATTTTGACTTCAGATTCTAGTAGGGTGAGGCCCGGTCCTGCAGACTGTTCTAGTAACCCAGTCTGGCCAATTCCGTTTGTTATGTTGTGGTTGAAGAGGGTTTTTGGGCTTAAGCTTGATCCCTGTCTCACCCCGCCGGTAGCCCTGTGGAACGAAATGTATGTGTTTTTTTTGCCAATTTTAACCACAAGCAGTTTTTGTTTGTGTACATGGATTTTATAAAATTTTGTATGTTTTTTTCCCCCAACACCGCTTTTCATCAATTTGTATAGCAGACCCTCATACCTAAAATTGAAGTCAAAAAGCTTTTGAAATCAAACAAAGCATGACGACTTTGGCCTTTGTTCTGGTTTGTTTTGTTTGGTGATTAGGGTGTGCGGGATGAATAAATGGTCTGTCCGTACGGTAATTTTGGTTAAAAACCTATTTGACGATTGGCTCCATACATTGTTTCCCCACTGAGGAAATGTAACGAGTCCTGCTGTTAATGATATTGCAGAGGGATTTTTCCCAGGTGCTGGTTGACTGCATATTCCACGAAGTTATATGGGGTCAAATTTGGTCTCCACTTTGTGGATTGGTGCAGCCCTCTTAGAGATTACCTTTTTTTTTATGTCTTCTATTTTGGTTTGGTCAGGGCGTGAGTTGGGGTGGGCATTCTATGTCTTGGTTCTATGTGGTTTAATTTCCTATGTGTTGGTGGCCGGGTCGTGTGTTCTCAAATCAGAGGCAGCTGTCCTATCGTATCGTTGTCTCTGATTGAGAACCATACTTAGGCTGCCCTTTTCCCTCTTTCTGTGTGGGATCTTGTTCTTTGTTTGTGTGCTGCTAGGTTGCACGACGTAATGGCCTTGAGCCTTGAGCGCCTTGAGCTTTGAGCACCGACCCAAATGGGACCCTACTTAGTACACTAATTTAGAACAGGCCCCATGACTCTGGTCAAAGGTAAAGGGAATAGCGCTCCAATGGGAACTCAACCACAGTCCCTCAGACACAGACTCAGTCACTCGCCATCAAAACCATGAAATTAGACCTAGGGAAAATAGCCATGTGATGGGAAAAACGCTACCCTTTAGTGCATTTAGCATATAATAAAAAATACAAAAAAACTCCTCTGGCTGCCTTGAAACGGATGCATGTAAATTACCACCGTGCCACAAAGACAAATTGGTAATTGAGGTTTGGAAAGAAAATGACACTTAAGTGCAGAAAGGGACATGGTGCAGTAGAGAGAGAGAGAGGGAATAAGGGGTTGTTAAAATGTCCCATTTCAGATGCCCTGCCTTTTGGAGAGGAGACGTATAGTCACAGGAAATGAAACAAGAAGCCAGCAGGCAGCAAGGTTTCGTGTAGCACCAGTAGTCTTATACAATGCAGCACATTTAGATGTACTATACATTGGTGAAAGACACACTGATCCATGTGAAATTGGCAGTTCTATTGACTCCTATGTCTTAGTTCAGCTGATTTCATTTCAGCGTTGTAACAACAAGGACATGTGGACTCAGAAGACAGCATAATTCATRGTGATTGGTATTGAAACGTCACAGCTGTTCATCTGGTTTATACCATTGGTGAGTTGTTCATGAAGAGTGGAATGTGTTAATACTCTGGCCAAATCAGAAGAATCTTTCTCTGAATGATACAAGTGAGGTTTTAACTTCATCCTACATGACTGCACTGGACATTGTTGATATAATTCACAGAGATCCTCAAAATGATACAGCTAAACAATATAGTCTTTATTTATTTTAAACTCTCAAGATCAAAATCTAATCAAACTTTATTAGTCACAATGCGCCGAATACAAAAAGGTGTAGACCTTACAGTGAAATGCTTACTTGCAAGCCTTAACCAACAATGCAGAAGAAAAATACATAAAATCAAATCAAAATAAAGTAACAAATAATTTAAAGAAGCAGCAGTAAAATAACAAATAGCGAGGCTATATACAGGGGCTATTGGGTCAGAGTTGCCGTGCACCGGTTAGTTGAGGTAATTGAGGTAATATGTACATGTAGTTATTAAAGTGACTATGCTTAGATAATAACAGAGAATAGCAGCAGTGTTCCGGGGGGGGGGGGGGGCAATGCAAATAGTCTAGTGGCCATTTGATTAGATGTTCAGGATGCTTATGGCTTGGGGTAGAAGCATTTAGAAGCCTCTTGGACCTAGACTTGGCTCCAGTACGGCTTGCTCGTGGGTAGCAGAGAGAACGGTCTAAACTAGTGGCTGGAGTCTGACAATTTTTCAGGGCCTACCTCTGACAAACTCCTGGTTAAGAGTGTAACGGATTCTTGTGAAGTGTCCATAACATGAGATATTTGAACTAATATCAACAAACCACTGTCGAAAACAAAAAATAACAATAAGTACAAACACAACCGAAACAGCCCGTATGGTACTAAACACAGGAATAACCACCACAAGAACACAATAGCATACAGCCCTTAAATTTATGGCTCCAATCAAGACAACAACTGACACCTCTCGATTGAAAACCATACTAGGCCAAATAACATAGAAGATATAACAACAAAAAACAATAAGAAAAACAACATAGAATGCCACACCCTAACTCACGGACCCTAAAAACCTAAAACGCATAAAAAATGAACAAGGTCAGAACGTGACAGTACCCCCCCCCCCCAAAAGTGCGGACTCCGAGCCGCAAACACTGAACTCTATAGGGAGAGGTCATGGTGGGCAATTTCACCCAGCTGGTCAGTTGTGCGGCTCTGGTCGGGAATCGTGGCCCCACTCCAACCATGAGTCCTTGGCCCCACCTTATGTGCCGCCTTTTGAGCGGCGACCCTCGCCGCCGACCTCGGAATTCTACTGGGGACCCTTTCAGTGTGCCCGAATAGACGGAGAAGCCCGCCCTGAAGGCGTGGAGACCCAGGCGATGCGGAATGTCTCCGCACCTGATGGGCCGGTAAGTGACATGGCTTCCTGACTGTGCGGGGCCAGCAGCTTCCCTGACTGTACTACGGACGCTTCTGGCAGCTCCTGAACTGACGGGCGCTCTGGCTGCCTCCGGACAGGAGGGAGACTCTGGCTGCTTCCGGACAGGAGGACAGACTGGCTGCTCCGGACAGGAGGAGACTGGCTGTCCGGCACAAGAAGGGAGACTCTGGCTGCTCCGGACAGGAGGGAGACTCTGGCTGATCTTGGAAGGAGGGAGACCTGGCTGCTCGGACAGGAGGGAGGACTCTGGCTCGCTCCTGACTGGAGGGAGACTCTGGCTGCTCCGTGAACAGGAGGAGACCTGGGCTGCTCCGGACAGGAGGGCAGACTCTGGCTGCTCCGGACAGGAGGGAGACTCTGGCTGCTGCCGCGACGGAAGGGAGACTCCTGGCTGCTCCGGACAGGAGGAAGACTCTGGCTTCTCCGGACAAGAGAGTGGCGATGCTGGCGCTCCGGACTAGAGGGCGACGCTGGAGGCGCTCGCGACTAGAGGCGTCGCGTGGAGGCTCCGGACTAGAGGGCTTGCAGGAGGGCTTCCGGACTGACGTCCTT
>NW_019942845.1:90381-99876 GCF_002910315.2 Salvelinus sp. IW2-2015
GGTTTAGGCTTGTTATATGTACTCCTCCCTCGTTTGTGTGGCCACCTGTGGTTGGGTTGCTGCCAGGACAGGCACAACGGACACGACTGAGCAAACGGGCAGGGACCCTTCGTCGAAATGCAAAAAAATCCCTGACACAGCCCCTATCCCTCAGCAGGAGAATCCGAATACGAAGAAGCATACGTTTTACTACATTGCCAAAGCAAGTAATTAAGCCACCAAAACCGTGGACGATTCCCCCAAATGAGTATGGTAACATACCAAACATGCTGATGTGACCGGGATCATCAAGGACAGGAGAAGTATGACACATACACTGAGCAATCCACAAAAGGTCCCAGAAGAACAAAATTAAGATGAAATTTATTGAAGATTTAAATGTAAGTATTATTATGTTCTTATATAACAGGTTGCAGAGTTTTGCTGCATACAATGTATTAAGAGTAACAAAAAGGAGACCTACTACAAATTAAAACATCCTGTTGTTTTACATAATGGTTTTGGTTAGATCTATTGGACTTGGGATTTTCAGTAACCCTTAATTCTGATCAGGTAAACTAGGTCATTCAGTAATTTTGCCTTGGCTGTAGCCAGGCTGATACTTGGAAATATTTTTAGTTATCCTTTAGTTTAACCTTTTTATTTTAATTTAGGGCGATGTCAGTTCAATTTGTCTATGGTATCCAAGTGTGTTAAACGGCCAACCAACGAGCCCAAAAACCCACTCCCACGTAACACTGCCCTTTGACGGACTACCAGCCAATACTAAAGATGCACTGGATTGGTCACGATCAAACGTGCTGTGCAATGACGGGACTCTCCAATGTCCTCTACATATTACACGATGGATGTCATAAACATCCCTTCAACCAATCAATCATGTCTTTGCTAAGTCTTTCCATATTGGATACAGAGCCGGACACTTAGTGTGTAGTATCTGTCCTTATAGATGGCTGAATTAGTCGCGCTGCTAATCTAAAATCTTCTGAGCACTGATTTAGAATATGCACTCGTGCTCTGTGTAGGATTTCCCGTTGCGACGTACCCACCGTTGTCGTTTTTCAATAAAGTATTTTCCCCCTAGTCAGTGGCTGGCGGCTGACTGTCTGCAAGGTAGAAAATTATTATTTCATAAGCGCCCAGGAAAGTTGTAATGTGGAGGTTATACAAAATTTGATTAATTTTCTTTAGAATTCTTTGTCGTGTAGCTGGAACTGAGGTTAAAGTATGTACTGTGCTTTTTATGGATAATTCATCGAGCCTCTTAGAATTTAGTTTTCATGTTGTTTATATACTATGTTTTGGCAGACGTATAGAGAATTATGTTTTTTGTTTTGTTACTGGCTATGTGTGTTAGCTGGGAAATGTCTGCTTGCGCAGTCTCTCAAGGTTCCACCCATTTTAGTGCAGGGTCACATAGCCGGTCTTCCTCTGAGAACCAAGGGTTATACCCATTTCTACTTATCTGCCCGCCTGTTATGTGTTGCTTGCACTCTTGGGTCTTTGCATCATTGTTGTTGCAAAAGCTTTTGGCCATTTAACAGGCCAGAATTGACACGACACTGCCCCGCCAGAGTACAATTTGTGTTAATACCAAACATCTGCGAAGAGGCATGCTTATTGTGGACGGGCCCCTTTACTCAATAGCAAGCTATAGCTCTGAGTCGCTAATACCGTTCAAAGCGAATATCAACTACTTCGCAATTAGCGTTGATTATTCAGTTTATAGTGCTTTTGTGGTGGTTGGCTCATCAATCGAGGTCTTCATACCAGATGTATTATTGTAATGCTCACATCTATGCCACTGTGACTCTCTTGGTACGGGCCAAATAGCCAACGGAACCTTTCCGTTTCCATAGTCGGTGATTATTAACCATAGAGTTAATGGCGACAAACATTTGATGATGTAACACCAAAGGGCGCTATATTTTCAAACCTTTTTCCATAACTGAGCTTTTTTTTGAATGATTCCACATTCTTTGAAGGTCAGCATTTGCTAACAATACATGAGATGAGAGTAGTGCCAGTATAATGAGAATATCCCAACATTAACGAGGCTCTGGCCTAAAAAATGACAAAGCATTTACCAGTTGGCTTGCCACGCACACCAAAACAAACACTTTGACAGCAAGGCTCTTGATCCGAAGGGATTCTCTCTCGCTACGTACCAAGCACAAAAGCTGGTATTTTGATAAGCTAACACCTTTTAGCTTAGAATAATGCTAATCAAAACATTAGCTACTAAATTAGCAAACTCCAAATGTGCAAACTGCAGCAGAAACATTTTTTTTTTTATCAGGCACATTTTTTTTTTTTTTGTATAAAACATGTTAATATTTATAAGATATTCTAGCCCTGTTCAAACATTAGTTGTTGGGTGAATTCTAAAATACTGTAAACTAGCATTCGTTGTGATGTGGTTAATAATCTAATCACCTGGGTGAGAGCATGCCACAACATGTGTGAAGTTACTACAAGTCTACCGGTCTCATATGTCTTTAGCTCCTTGGAAACAAAAACGCACATGACTGTTGGACTGACATGGTACTCTGATTATCTAATTATTTATGGACATACCAGGTAAGCCGTCATAATTGAAAAATGTGACATTGTTAGTGTAACATGAAGACAGCCGATCTTACTTTATTTATTTCTTTCTCCCACCGTTTTTTTTATAGCGCAAGATGGAACTCAGGTCGTATTTACGTTAAAAACAGTAGATGCAAATATACAAATTTAAATACTTTTTTTTAAACTTGAAAACCATCCTTGTTCTTTTTGTTTTGTTCAAAATACCTGGTGTGGTGAAAGTATAATGGCACAAGCCTTGTCAGGTTGTTGCAAATGAAACTATTTTCCTACCTTTTGCTCTTCTGTTTGTCTTGTACATTCTTTCTATGTTCAATGTGCTTAATTATCTTTTTTGTTTTTCTGCATTTTGACGTGTTGGTTTGGGGAGATGCTTATTTAGTTTACTATCTTGAATTCTTGAGATTTTTTTATCTATTGTGACTTGCTGTCCTGCGGCTTCTCATGTGGTTCTTTGAGTTTTGAAACAGAGATTCCCCCCAGGGTATAGTAGATGCACTCATCGCTCACTCTATTCGTGAACTAGGCTTTATCCGTAGAGGACTCTTCCGTCCTTGATCTGTCGTGAGGGTTAATACTCTGTACTGTATAGGTGATGGCCTTTTATGGAAGGTTTGGAATGTTTCCTTTTTATGTGGTTAGTAGAATTTAAGCGGCTCTTGTTCTCCAGAGATAGTTGTTGGTTTGACAATTCAGCAGCGGTATCAGCGCAATCTGCATGCAGTACGTATCTAAGTTTGAGATGTTTGTTCCATTTTGGGAAAATGCATTAGACACGGTTTTAGATTTTAATGATTTACTAGAATTAAAAATTAGTCAGACGGCCCAGGAGTCTAAACAGCAACCTGCTAGAAAAGGCATAGTTAGCTGACTACTTGAATTCCTGGTGATGTCTCTAACTACATCGTTTAAAGAGTGCTCCGGTGATAGAGCACCAAGATCAGATCATAGACATTTACTTCAGATCTAGTAGGGTGAGGCCCGGTACCTGCAGGACTGTATCTAGTACCATCTGGCCATATGCGTTGTTATGCTTGTGTTGAAAGGGTTTTTGGGCTTAAGCTGCATCACTGTCTCACCCCGCCCTGGTAGCCCTGTAGGAAAGGGCGAAATTGTATGTGTTTTTTTTGCCAATTTTTAGAACCCAACAGTTTTGTTTGATGATAAAATGGATTTTATAAGATTTGTATGTTTCTTTCCCCACACCGCTTTTCATGCAATTTGATATATAGCAGACCCTCATACCAAATTGAGGCAAAAGCTTTTTTGAAATCAACAAAAACATACAACGACTTTGCCTTTGTTCTGGTTTGTTGTTTGTGAATTAGGGTGTGCAGGGTGAATAAATGTCTGTCGTGACGGTAATTTGGTTAAAAAACTAATTTGACAGTTGCTCAGTACATTGTTTTCACTGAGAATAAAGTACGAGTCTGCTGTTAATGATATTGCAGAGAATTGTCTTCCAAGATTGCTGTTGACGCATATTCCACGGAAGTTATTGGGGTCAAATTTGTCTCCACTTTGTGGATGGTGTCACGCCCTGACCTTAGAGATCCTTTTTATTCTCTATTTTGTTTGTCAGGCGTGAGGTTGGGGTGGGCATTCTATGTCTTGGTTCTATGTGGTTTATTTCTATGTGTTTGCCGGTGTGGTTCTCAATCAGAGGCAGCTGTCTATCGTTGTCTCTGATTGAGAACCATACTTAGGCTGCCCTTTCCTCCTTTCGTGATCGTGGTGTCTTGTTGTCTTTGTGTGCTGTGCTGCTCAGTTGACGACGTATATGGCCTTGAGCCTTGAGCGCCTTGAGCTTGAGCACCGACCCCAATGGGACCCTACTTAGTACACTAATTAATTAGAACAGCCCCATGACTCTGGTCAAAGGTAAAGGGAATAGCGCTCCAATGGGAACTCAACCAACAAGTCCCTCCAGACACAGACACTCAGTACTCAGCCATCAAAAACCATGAAATTAGACTAAGGGAAATAGCCATGTGATGGGAAAAAACGCTACCCTTAGGCATTTAGCATTATAATAAAAAATATCAAACAAAACCCTCTGGCTGCCTTTGAAACGGATGCATGTAAATTACCACCGTGCCACAAAGACAAATTGTAATTGAGTTTGTAGAATGAAAATGACACTTAAGTGCAGAAAGGGACATGGTGCAGTAAGAGAAGAGAGAGGGAATAAGGGGTTGTTAAAAGTCTGTCCATTTCAGATGCCCTGCCTTTTGGAGAGGAGACGTATAGTCACAGGAAATGAAACAAGAAGCCAGGCGCAGCAAGTTTCGTGTAGCATCTAGTAGTCTTATACAATGCAACCATTTAGAATGTACTATACATTGGTGAAAGACACACACGATCCATTGAATTGGCAGTTCTATTAGACTCCTATGTCTTAGTTCAGCTGATTCATTTCAGCGTTGTAACAACAAGGACATGTGGACTCAGAAGACAGCAATCTATTGATTGGTATTGAAACGTCACAGCTGTTCATTCTGGTTTATACCATTGGTGAATTGTTCATGAAGAGTGGAATGTGTTAATACTCTGGCCAAATCAGAAGAATCTTTTCTGATATGAATGATCAAGTGAGGTTTAACTTCATCCTACATACACTGGACATTGTTATGTAATTCACAGAGATCTTCAAATGATAACAGCTAAAACAATATAGTCTTATTTATTTTAAAACTCTCAAGACAAAATCTAATCAAACTTTATTAGTACAGCGTCGCCGAATACAAAAGGTTAGACCTTACAGTGAAATAGCTTACTTGCAAGCACCTTAACCAACAATGATCAAGAAAAACAAAAATCAAATCAAAAAAAGAAACAATAATTAAGGCAGCAGTAAAATAACAATAGCGAGGCTATATACAGGGGCTATTGGGTACAGAATATGCCGTGCACCGGTTAGTTAGAGGTAATTGAGGTAATATGTACATTAGGTTAGAGTTATTAAAGTGACTATGCATAGATAATAACAGAGAATAGCAGCAGTGTTCCGGGGGGGGGGCAATGCAAATATCTATGGCCATTTGATTAGATGTTCAGGAATTTATGGCTTGGGGTAGAAGCACTTAGAAGCCTCTTGGACCTAGACTTGAGCTCCTAGACCGTTGTGCTGTGTAGCAGAGAGAACGGTCTAAACTAGGTGGCTGGAGTCTGACAATTTTTCAGGGCCTACCTCTGACAAACGTGCCTGGTTAAGAGATGTAACGGATTTTCGTGTAAGTGTCCATAAATGAGATATTTGAACTAAATCACAGAACCACTCGAAACAAGAAAATAACAAAAAGTACAAACAAACAACCGAAACAGCCCGTATGGTACTAAACACAGGAAATAACCACCCACAAAACACAATAGCATACCCCTAAATATGGCTCCCAATCAGAGACAAAACCTGACACCTCCTCTGATTGAGAACCATACTAGGCCAAATAACATAGAATATAACAACAGAACAAAACATAAGAAAAACAACATAGAATGCCCACCCCTAACTCACGCCCTGACAACTAAAATAAAGACATAAAAAAGGAACTAAGGTCAGAACGTGACAGTACCCCCCCCCCCCCAAAAGGTGCGGATCCGAGCCGCAAACACTGAAACCTATAAGGGAGAGGGTCTGGGTGGGTCCCAAAACTTGTCACCGCGGTGCGGCTCTGGTAGCGGGAACGTGGCCCCCACTCCAACCATGAGTCTTGGCCCACACTAGTGACCGCCTTTGAGCGGCGACCCCGGCCGCCGACCTCCGGATTATGGGGACCCTATTCAGTGGCACCGAATAGACGGAGAAGTCCCGCTAGCGTCCGGACAGGCTGTGATGGACTCCGGCAGCATCCGGAGTGACATGAAGCTTCCTGACCTGATGGGGCTCAAGGCAGCTCCTGACTGTGACGACGGCTCAGGCAGCTCCTGATGACGGACGCTTCTGGCAGCTTCCCTCGAACGTGACGGGGCTCCTGGCTGCTCCGGACAGGAGAGGCACTTCTGGCTGCTCCGGACAGAGAGGACAGACTGGCTGCTCCGGACAGCAGGAGACTGCTCTCCGGCACCAAGAAGGGAGACTCCTGGCTGCTCCGGACAGGAAGAGAGGATCTGAAGAGGCTGGCTGCTCGGACAGGAGGACTGGCTGCGACAAGGATCTGGCTGCTCCGGAACAGAGGGATCGGGCTGTGGCGGGGAGCTTGGCTGCTCGACGATCCACAACTCTGACAGTCTTATCCCCTCCTTAGTCTGTTTGCGGTTTTACATTCCTCTTCTTGTGTGTCCTCATGTTGGTGTGTCCGCCCGCCTTCTTGTTTCTTCTATTAGCCAGTTATTTCTGACGAAACAGCGAAGCGCAACGATTCATCCAGCGTTTGTTTTGTTGCCGTGAAGAAACCCCACAGGAGAGAGTGGTATGGAGGGGAAAGGGAAAAGAATAAGATGAGGCGTTTCTTTCCCCTCTCCATAGTATGTTTTGATCAAAAGGAGCCGAAAAGCAAAATTTCTCTGCTAGCCTGATGCCTCTGATGCAGACCTGTATTGCTTTAGCTAAGTGCAAATGAGAAAAAACATTTGTTTGATGCTGCATTAGGATAGCCTATGTGATCTATCATGGCATGACACAACAAACACAACAGAGTTGCTAAATCACAATAGGTTATTGACTAACTGCTAACCCAAGTTATAGCACTATAGTGTATGTATGCAGCGTTTCTTCTCCAGGCCCTTCTGGTTATCATTTTTAAGGTGTCAATTGAAGACTAACTCCTTGCACTATAAGGTTTGGTTCAACGCCCCTGCGGTCTTCTATCTTTTCTAATTAACAGTCCTATAACAGATCGATTCAACGTCGGTGAGGCTACCAGCCCATGAGTGAAATGCTCCCAAAACAAAATTCGCCTTCTTGAAAAGAGTACATTAAAATTTTCACCGTATTTCTCAAATGCAAACGTCATAAACCCTCCGACGACCCAGGCACGCCACCACCAACCGATCCCGCCGCACCTCCAGAAGATGATACTGGTTATATCATGACTGACTGATGAGGAGACTCTGCTGCTCCGACGAGGGAGATGCTGGCTGCTCCGACAGCGAGGAGACTCTGCTCTACCGGCAGGAGGAGGACATCTGGCGCTCCACAGGAGGAGACTACTGGCTGCTCCGGACAGGAGGGAGACTCTGGCTTCTCCGGACAAGAGGGCGATGCTGGCGGCTCCGGACTAGAGGGCGACGCTGGAGGCTCCGGACTAGAGGGCGTCGCTGGAGGCTCCGGACTAGAGGGCGTTGCTGGAGGCTCCGGACTGACGTCCTTCGTTGGAGGCCTCATGCCATGGATCCTCACCGGAGGCTTCGTGCCATAGATCCTCACAGGAGGCTTCGTGCCATGGATCATCACTGGAGGCTTCGTGCCATGGATCCTCACAGGAGGCTTCGTGCCATGGATCATCACTGGAGGCTTTAATAAATTAATAAATAAATCAACTGAACAAAATAACAAAAGTACAAACAAACAACCGAAACAGTCCCGTATGGTGCAAACACTAACACAGGAAACAACCACCCACAAAACACAATAGAAAACAGGCTACCTAAATATGGCTCCCAATCAGAGACAACGACTGACACCTGCCTCTGATTGAGAACCATACCAGGCCAAACACATAGAAATATAACAACAGAACAAAACATAGATAAACAACATAGAATGCCCACCCTAATTCACGCCCTGACCAACTAAAATAAAGACATAAAAAAGGAAATAAGGTCAGAACGTGACATAGAGGTCCTGGATGGCAGGAAGCTTGGCCCCAGTGATGTACTGGACCGTATGTACTACCCTCTGTAGTGCCTTGCGGTCGGAGGCCGAGCAGTTGCCATACCAGGCAGTGATGCAACCAGTCAGGATGCTCTCGATGGTGCAGCTGTAGAACCTTTTGAGGATCTGAGGACCCATGCGAAATCTTTTCAGTCTCCTGAGGTGGAATAGGTTTTGTTGTGCCCTCTTCACGACTGTCTTGGTGTGCTTGGACCATGTTAGTTCGTTGGTGATGTGGACGCCAAGGAGCTTGAAGCTCTCAACCTGCTCCACTACAGCCCCATCGATGAGAATGGGGGCGTGCTCGGTCCTCATTTTCCTGTAGTCCAAAATCAACTCCTTTGTCTTGATCATGTTGAGGGAGAGGTTGTTGTCCTTGCACCACACGGTCAGGTCTCTGACCTCCTCCCTATTGGCTGTCTCGCCGTTGTCGGTGATCAGGCCTACCACTGTTGTGTCATTGGTAAATTTAATGATGGTGTTGGAGTCGTGCCTGGCCGTGCAATCATGAGTGTACAGAGAGTACAGGAGGGGACTGAGGCACACACCCCTGAGGGGCCCCTGTGTTGAGGATCAGTGTGGCGTATGTGTTGTTACCTACCCTTGCCACCTGGGGGCGGCCATCAGGAAGTCCAGGATCCAGTTGCAGAAGGAGGTGTTTAGCCCCAGGGTCCTCAGCTTATTGATGAGCTTTGTGGGCACTATAGTGTTGAACGCTGAGCTGTAGTCAATGAATAGCATTCTCACATAGTAGGTGTTCCTTTTGTCCAGGTGGGAAAGGGCAGTGTGGAGTGCAATAGAGATTGCATCATCTGTGTATCTGTTGGGGTGGTATACAAATTGGTGTGGGTCTAGGGTTTCTGGGATAATGGTGTTGATGTGAACCATGACCAGCCTTTCAAAGCTTTTCATGGCTACAGACATGAGTGCTACGGGTCAGCAGTCATTTAGACAGTTTACCATAGTGTTCTAGGGACAGGGACTATGGTGGTCTGCTTTAAACATGTTGATATTACAGACTCAGATAGGGAGGTTGAAAATGTCAGTGAAGACACTTGCCAGTTGGTTAGCGCATGCTCGGAGTACACGTCCTG
>NW_019942845.1:105355-107610 GCF_002910315.2 Salvelinus sp. IW2-2015
AAACGAGAGAGATTCGGGTTCAGCAGTCCTTTAGACGTTTAGCGAATGTGTTCTAGTGGGACAGGGGACTTATGGGTGGTTGTCTTTAAACAATGTGATATTAGCAGAATCAGAATAGGGAGGTTGAACAATTGTAGTGAAGGACACTTGCCAGTTGGTTAGCGCATGCTCGGAGTACACGTCCTGGTACGAATTCGTCTGCCTGCGGCTTTTGTGAATGTTGACCCTGTTTAAAGGTCTTACTCACATCGGCTAGGTGAAGCGTGATCAACACGGAGTCTTCGAAAGCTGGATGCTCTCATTGCTGTTTCAGTGTTACTTTGCTCGAAGCGAGCATCGAAGTAATTTAAGGCTGCATCTGGTAGGCTCGTGTCACTGGTAAGCTTCAGCTGTGCTTCGCTTTGTAGTCTGTCATTAATTTGCAAGCCCTGCACTCCAACGAGGGTCAGAGCTGGTGTATTGACGATTTTGATCTTTAGTACTTTTATGTGATGCTTTGCCTGTTTTGTGGTTCGTCAGAGTGCATTAGCGGGGATTTTTATTAACCCGTTTCCTGATTAAGAGTCCGCTCCTTGAAACAGGATAAAATGGCAGGAAGCACTAATGACTCGGTTCAAGTTAAAAGGTGGTGCAACTGAAGCAGATGCAAGCTACAGGACTCGTTTTGCTAGCACCTACAGCTTCACCTTTTAGCTCAGTGCGGATGTTTTGCCTGTGAATCGATGGCTTCTGGTTGGGCATATGTACGTACAGTCACTTTGGGTATTTACGACATCATCCGTTCCAGCTTATTGATGAGGCCAGTGACTGATGGTGTTACTCCTGCAATTCCATCGAAAGAATCCTGGAACATATTTCCCAGTCTGTGCTAGCAAACAGTCATGTAGTGTTAGGCATCTGCTTCATCTGACCACTTTTTTATTGACCGAGCCACTGGTGCTTCCTGATTTTAGTTTTAGCTTGTAAGCAGGAATCAGGAGGATATAATTATGGTCATATTTGCCAAATGGAGGGCGAGGGAGAGCTTTGTACGCGTCTCTGTGTGTAGAGTAAAGGGGTCTTCGTTTTTTTTCCTCTGGTTGCACATGTAACATCCTGGTAGATATTAGGTAAAACGGATTTAAGTTTCCCTGCATTAAAGTCCCCGGCCACTAGGAGTGCCGCCTCTGGATGAGCGTTTTCCTGTTTGCTTATGGCCTTATACAGCTCGTTGAGTGCGAGCATCGGTTTGAGGTGGTAAATAGACAGCTCTGAAAAATATAGATGAAAACTCTCTTGGTAAATAGTGTGGTCTACAGCTTATCATGAGATACTCTACCTAAGGCAAGCAAAACCTAGAGACTTCCTTAATAAATATCATGCACGAGCTGTTGTTTACAAATATACATAGACCGCCACCCCTTGTCTTACCAGAGGCTGCTGTTCTATCCTGCCGATACAGTGTATAACCCACCAACTGTATGTTATTCATGTCGTCGTTCAGCCACGACTCGGTGAAACATAAGGTTTATAGTTTTTAATGTCCCGTTGGTAGGATATACGTGCTTTTAGTTCGTCCACTTTATTATCTAGCGATTGTACGTTGACCAATAGTACCGATGGCAAAGGCAGACTAACCACTCGTCGCCGGATCCTCAGAAGGTACCCCGATCTCCTTTCGCAAAACCTCTGTCTCTTTCTCCTGCAAATGACAGGGATGAGGTTCTGTTCGGGTGTCTGGAGTAAATCCTTCTCGTCCGACTCATTAAAGAAAAACTCTTCATCCAATTCAAGGTGAGAAATGGCTGTTCTGATATCCAGAAGGTATTTTCGGTCATAAYAAAACGGTAGCAGCAACATTATGCACAAAATAAATTACAAACAATTCGAAAAAACAAACAAAATAGCYKYGTTGGTTAAGAGCCCATAAAACGGCAGCCATCTCTACATCAATATACCAGCGTGTGTGTGGATTCCCCCACTCTCTGTAGGTGTTGACAGTCGTCCCCTGTCCTCTCCAAGTGTCTCCATCCCTGGTCTCAACATCCCAGAAAGTCATCCCATGTCCTCTCCAAGTGTCTCCGTCCCTGGTCTCCTAATGCCTGACAGTCGTCCCCTGTCCTCTCCAAGTGTCTCCGTGCCTGGTCTCCACAGTCCTGACAGTCGTCCCCTGTCCTCTCCAAGTGTCTCCGTCCCTGGTCTCCACAGTCCTGACAGTCGTCTCCTGTCCTCTCCAAGTGTCTCCGTGCCTGGTCTCTACAGTCCTGACAGTCGTC
>NW_019942845.1:112826-118939 GCF_002910315.2 Salvelinus sp. IW2-2015
GTGTTCGGCGCTGGTCTCTACAGTCCTGACGTGTCTCCTGTGTCCTCTCCAAGTGTCCTCTGATCACTGTCTCGCTACAGTCGTGCACGTGTCGTCCGTGTCCTTCTCCAATGTGTCTCCGTCCCTGGTCTCTACATCCTGACAGTCGTCTCCTGTCCTCTCCAAGTGTCTCGGTCCCTGGTCTCTCTACAGTCGCTGACAGTCGTCTCTGTCCTCTCCAAGTGTCTCCTGTGCTTGGTCTCCACAGTCCTGACAGTCGTCGTCCCTGTCTCTCCAAGTGTCCTTCCGTCTGGCTCACAGTCCTGACGATCGTCCCTGTCTCGGTCCAAAGAGTGTCTCCGTCCCTGGTGGCTGCCACAGGTCCTGATCAGTCTTGTCCGCGTCCTCTCCAAGTGTCTCGTCCTGGTTCTACAGTCCTGACAGTGTCCTTGTCCGTCTCGTGTCTCCGTCGCCTGGTCTCTACTGCCTGACAGTCATCACTTCCGTTCTCAAGTGTCTCAGTGCTGGGTGTCTACAGTCCGTGACAGTGCTCTGTCCTCTCCAAGTGTCGCCGTCCCTGGTTTTTCTACGTCCTGAAGTCTATCTCCTGTCTTTTCAGATTGTTCAGTTCCTTGGTGCTGCAGTCTACAGTCGTTCCTGTCCTCTCCAAGTGTCTCCGTCCTGGTCTCTCAGGACTGACATTCCCTGCGTTTCCATGTCTCGTCCCGGGTCTGACAACAGTCCTGACAGTCGTCTCCTGTCCTCTCCAAGTGTCTCTGTCCCTGGTCTCCTCAGACCTGACAGTCGTCTCGTGTCCTCTCAAAGTGTCTCTGTCCCTGGTCTCTACAGGCCCATAGGACCAGACCAGTAGCCTCCACCRAGAGGAATTTTMATTTTATTTTATTTAACCCTTATTTTACCAGGTAAWTTGACTGAGAACACATTKTCATTTACAGCAAAACCTGGGGAATAGTTACAAGGGAGAGGAGGAGGAATGAATGAGCCAATTTTAAGCTGGGGATGATTAGGTGACCGTGATGGTATGAGGGCCAGATTGACAAATGGCCTTAATGAAATTGGACCGGTATCTTCAGTATACATGCATAAGAGCCACCTGTTAAATATTAATACAWTTAGGAGGATCAACGTAGCCAATGTTCCACTGTTTAATATTTGAACTGCCTGACAGATCKTATCTATTGAGCGCCATCCATGGTGTTCTTTGAACCTTAAGTGATGACGACTGCCGGGCGAGAGGCATTCTGGAGGCTATTCATAAAAACACKGTTTATACATAAGTAAGATATTAAATGAAAGCAATACATTGGTGCAACAGGAACAATGTCATTAGTTGTATACCCTAAGCAGAACAGTAGAAAGAGGTTGTCAGGGTTACTGACATCCTTTGTTCTAAGTTCGACTGATTCTAATTCAGGTAAACATCGTGTTAAATTATGCTTGAAGCAAACTTGTCTTATCCAACTCCGTTAACATGTCGTAATATCTATGCATATCTTTCACCGTACAGTTAGCCTACATCTCCTTGAGGGTGTGTCACGCCGCGCCGGGTCGTGTCGCGTCGTGCCTCGCTGACTGTACTGTTACAGCGTGACATGAGGCAAAAGATCACATGAATAACCATTATTCAAATCGATTAAAATTAGGGGGCACTCAAAATAATCTGCTAATATCTTACAAAAAATTAATTATACTCCCATTCGGACCCAATTGAACGCATCTGAAGAGTACAATTATTGAACACACAGATCATTTTGCATAATTGGAGAGATTGTGATGAGGGCTAATGCACTTATTGCTGCAAGGAGGGAGAGGGAGGCAGGTAAGCTCGGTAAGCTCTCGCTAACATAAGGGGTATAGGAGTGTGTTTACGGGGTATGGGGATATGGGGTTTAGAACTACACCAGCCCAGCTGATCACACCATGATACTGATACTGTCTAGAACTACGACCAGCCAGCTGTTCACGACATGATACTGGATAACTGTCTAGAACTAGCACCAGCCAGCTGATCACACCATGATACTGATACTGTCTAGAACTACACCAGCAGCTGTCACACATGATACTGATACTGTCTTAGACCTACGACCAGCCAGCTGATCACACCATATGATACTGAATTACTGTCTAGAACTAGACCCGCAGGCTGATCACACATGATACTGATACTGTCTAGAACTACGACCCAGCCAGCTGATCACACCATGATACTGATACTGTCTAGAACTACGACCAGCCAGCTGTCACCACCATGAACTGATACTGTCTAGAACTACACCAGCCAGCTGATCACACCATATCTGATACTGTCTAGAACTACGACCAGCCAGCTGATCACACCATGATACTGATACTGTCTAGAACTACGACCAGCCAGCTGATCACACCATGATACTGATACTGTCTTAGAACTACGACCAGCTCAGCTGATCAACCCATTGATACTTGATAACTGTCTAGAAACTACACCAGCCAGCTGATCACACCAGATCTGATACTGTCAGACTAGCCGCCCTGATCCCACACATGAGTACTGAAGTCAGAACTACGACCAGGCAGCTGATTCACCACCATGATACTGATACTGTCTAGAACTAGCGTACCAGCCAGCTGATACACCATGATACTGATACTGTCTAGAACTACGAACCAGCCAGCTGATCACACCATGATACTGATACTGTCTAGAACTACGACCAGCCAGCTGATTCACACCATGAATACTGATCTGTCTAGAACTACGACCAGCCAGCTGATCAACACCATGATACTGATACGTCTAGACTACGTACCAGCCAGCTGATCACACCATGATACTGATACTGTCTAGAACTACGACCAGCCAGCTGATCACACCATGATATGATACTTGTCTAGAACTACGCGCAGCCAGCTGATCACACATGATACTGATACTGTCTAGACTACGACCAGCCAGCTGATCACACCATGATAACTGATACTGTCTAGAACTACGACCAGCCAGCTGATCACACCCATGATACTGATACTGTCTAGAACTAAACGACCAGCCAGCTGATCACAACCATGATACTGATACTGTCTAGAACTTACGACCAGCCAGCTGATCACACCATGATACTGATACTGTCTAGAACTACGTACACCCACCAGCATGATCACACCCATGATACTGATACTGTCTAGAACCTAGCGACCAGCCAGCTGATCACACCATGATACTGATACTGTCTAGACTTACACCAGCCAGCTGATCACACATGATACTGTCCTAGCCACGACGACAGCCCAGCTGTTCACACCATGAATACTGATACTGTCTAGAAACTACGACCAGCCAGCTGATCACACAATGATACTGATTACTGTCTAGAACTACGACCAGCCAGCTGTTCACACCATGATACTGATACTGTCTAGACTAGCCAGCCAGCTGTTCACCATGATACTGATACTGTTAGATCTAGACCAGCCAGCTGTTCACACCATGAATACTGATACTGTCTAGAACTACGACCAGCCAGCTGATCACACCATGATACTGATACTGTCTAGACTACACCAGCCAGCTGATCACACCTGATCTGATACTGTAACCGACCAGCCACTGATCACACCTGATACTGATACTGTCTAGAACTACGTACCAGCCAGCTGTTCACACCATGATATGGATATGTCTAGAACTACACCAGCCAGCTGATCACACCACATGATATGATACTGGTCTAGAACTACGACCAGCCAGCTGTTCACACCATGAACCTGATACTGGTCTAGAACTACGACGCTAGCCAGCTGTTCACACCATGATACTGATACTGTCTAGAGCTACACCAGCCAGCTGTTCACACATGATACTGATACTGTCTAGAACTACCGACCAGCAGCTGTTCACACATGATACTGATACTGTCTAGAACTACACCAGCCAGCTGTTCCCACCATAGATACTGATACTGTCTAGAACTACGACAGCCAGCCCTGTTCACACCATGATACTGATACTGTCTAGACCTCTACTACCAGCCAGCTGATCACACCATGATAGATACTGTCTAGACTACGACCAGCCAGCTGTTCCACACCATGATACTGATACTGTCTTAGACCTCTAACTCACCAGCCAGCTGTTCACACCATGATACTGATACTGTCTAGACCTCTACTACCAGCCAGCTGTCACACCATGATACTGATACTGTCTAGACTAGACCAGCCAGCTGTTCACACCATGATACTGATACTGTCTAGACCTCTACTACCAGCCAGCTGATCACACCATGATACTGATACTGTCTAGACCTCTACCAGCCAGCTGATCACACCATGATACTGATACTGTCTAGACCTCTACTACCAGCCAGCTGATCACACCATGATACTGATACTGTCTAGACTCTACTACGCACCCAGCTGTTCACACCATGATACTGATACTGTCTAGACTACACCAGCCAGCCTGTTCACACCATGATACTGATCTGTTAGACCTCTACTACCAGCCAGCTGATCACACCATGATACTGATACTGTCTAGACCTCTACTACCAGCCAGCTGATCACACCATGATACTGATACTGTCTAGACCTCTACTACCAGCCAGCTTCACACCATGATACTGATACTGTCTAGACCTCTACTACCAGCCAGCTGATCACACCATGATACTGATACTGTCTAGACTCTACTACCAGCCAGCTGTCACACCATGATACTGATACTGTCTAGACTCTACTACCAGCCAGCTGATCACACCATGATACTGATACTGTCTAGACCTCTACTAACAGCCAGCTGTCACACCATGATAACTGATACTGTCTAGACCTCTACTACCAGCCAGCTGTCACACCATGATACTGTCTAGACCTCTACTACCCGCCAGTGTCACACCATGATACTGTCTAGACCTCTACTACCAGCGAGCTGTTCACACCCATGATACTGTCTAGACCTCTACTACCAGCCAGCTGTTCACACCATGATCTGATACTGTCTAGACCTCTACTACCAGCCAGCTGTTCACACCATTGATACTGTCTAGACCTCTACTACCAGCCAGCTGTTCACCAATGATACTGTCTAGACTCTCCTACCAGCCAGCTGTTCACACCATGATACTGTCTAGACCTCTACTACCAGCCAGCTGTTCACACCATGATAGCTGTCTATGACCTCTACTACCAGCCAGTGATCACACCATGATACTGTCTAGACCTCTACTACCACCAGCTTGTTCACACCATGATACTGTCTAGACCTCTACTACCAGCCAGCTGTTCACACCATGATACTGATACTGTTAGACTCTATTACCAGCCAGCTGTTCACACCATCGATACTGTCTAGACCTCTACTACCAGCCAGCTGTTCACACCATGATAACTGTTAGACCTCTATACCAGCCAGCTGTTACACCATGATACTGTCTAGACCTCTACTACCAGCCACTGTTCACACCATGATACTGTCTAGACCTCTACTACAAGCCAGCTGATCACACCATGATACTGATACTGTCTAGACCTCTACTACCAGCCAGCTGTTCACACCATGATACTGTCTAGACCTCTACTACCAGCCAGCTGTCACACCATGATACTGTATAGACCTCTACTACCAGCCAGCTGTTCACACATGATACTGATAGTCTAGACCTCTACTACAACCAGCTGTTTCACACCATGAACTGTCTAGACCTCTACTACCAGCCAGCTGATCACACCATGATACTGTCTAGACCTCTCTACCAGCCAGCTGATCACACCATGATACTGTCTAGACCTCACTACCAGCCAGCTGTTCACACATGATACTGTACTGTCTAGACCTCTACTACCAGCCAGCTGATCACACCAATGATACTGTCTAGACCTCTACTACCAGCCAGCTGTTCACACCATGATACTGTCTAGACCTCTACTACCAGCCAGCTGTTCACACCATGATACATACTGTCTAGCCCTCTACTACCAGCCAGCTGTTCACACCATGATACTGTCTAGACCTCTACTACCAGCCAGCTCAGCTGTATCTACTTACCCACTGATACATGATCTAGACCTCTACTACCAGCCAGCTTGTGTACACCATGATACTGATACTGTCTAGACCTCTAACTGACCAG
>NW_019942845.1:118964-125257 GCF_002910315.2 Salvelinus sp. IW2-2015
ATGGGGATGTGGGGGGTATGGGGGTCTAGGGGGTCTCTGGGGGTATAGGAGTGTGTTTACGGGGTATGGGATATGGGGATTATGGGTATGGGGTATGGGGATATGGGGGGTGGTATGGGGTCTGGGTGTATAGGAGTAGGGATAGAGGGCTAGGGGGGCTTGTGGAGGCTTTGGTCCACCTGAGGGACTGGATGACTTCCCCCCCCCCCCAGGCACCATTACCCCACACACCCTTGCCCCTGGGTCTCTACTCCTCCCCCTCCTCCTTCCCTCCGCCCCGAGGCTGTGTCGTGCTTCTAGTCGCGTGGTGTCTGATGACCCTGAGAATTGCTCATTATGCCATATACCGAAATGCGTCCCCCCCTCTTCCCTTACCCTCCCCATCACCCTACCTCTACAACTTCAACCCCTCCTCCCTTCATTTGCATACAGAACACAGCGCAAATAAGGCAAATAAACCAGGTCCTATATTCAGATGGATTTGCCGGAGATTGAAACCCCCTGCATACACTCTGTCCCCGGCCTATTTATTGCCTTAACCCTTATCTTACCTCATTTGCACTCATGTAAAAATACTTTTTGTTTTCTTTTGTTCTACTGTTATATTGACTATGTTTTGTTTATTCCATGTGTAACTCTGTGTTGTTGTATGTGTCGAATTGCTATCTTTATACTTGGCCAGGTCGCAGTTGCAAATGAGAACTTGTTCTCAACTGGCCTACTTTGGTAATAAAGGTGAAATAATAAATGTTAAAAAAGTTCTCCCCATGCGGTTCTTCTTGTCGCTGGGTGACTGCCCTGGCGAGAGATGAGAGATATACCCCCATTTCATCAGCGGACAGAGGTAGTACTGTAACTATAACCACCAACACACCCTACATATTTAAATATCGCCTCTCTCTCTCTCTCTCTCTCTTCTCTCTCTCTCTCTCTCTCTCTCTCTCTCTCTCTCTCTCTCTCTCTCCTGCTCTCTCTCGTCTTTCTCTCTCTCTCTCTCTCTCTCTCTTCTCTCTCTCTCTCTGCTCATTGTGCATGGCGCAAGGACGAGCTAGTTAGTCACCTCAATATTAATATACATATGCTTTTATCTCTATATGCCTGGGGCAACTAAATACCTTAGTTATCAGTCTGCAGGCTGGTCACTAATAGGAGCACGTCGGGGAGAGTGCATTATTTAAATATAGATCTTTAATTTAGGTCTTAGGACAAGCCACCGAAAGCAAAGTCATTTCCAAAAAGGAGAAAAAACACAAAGGGTTTTCAATCTCTGAATTTAGTAGGCCTGTAGACATTTATGGCTGTAGACATTATAACGCTTGAGACAATATAGGCTGTAGACATATATAGGCTGTAACATTATAGGCCTGTAGACATTATATAGGTCTGTAGCATTATAGGCCTGTAGACAATAATAGGCCTGTAGACATTATAGGCCTGTCATGTAGACTCATATAGTATTAAGGCCTGTAGACAATATAGCTGAGAGCCTGTAGACTTATAGTGGCCTGTAGACAATATAGGCCTGTAGACATATAGGCCTGTAGACATTATTGCGCCTGTAAGACAATATAGCCTGTAGACACGGAATATGGCCTGTAGAAATTTATAGGCCTGTAGAACAATATAGGACCTGTAGACATTTAATAGCGTCATAGAACAGAACGAGAGGCATTTATAGAACGTTCCTGGGACAAGAAGTTTATATGGATGATTAGCAAGACTTCATTGTGGATGATCTGAAAAGATTCAATGGTGGACTGATTAGGATACTGTATGTGATGATTAGAAAATGTAAGAACGAATGGGCATTAGTAATTTTTCGGGTTTTTGGGTGTGTTCCTAAACAGGACAAAAATGTGACGAATAATGAAAAACCATCTACAACCTGTCTTAAAAATTAAGTGTGGGATTTTTCCTGACTGATACTGGGTGTAACGAACTACTACAGCCAGCTGTTTTCACACCATGGAACTGGGAATACTGTCTCAGAACTACTAATCTCCGCCGCAGCTGTTTCACAGACCATAAGATACTGATACTTGTCTATGAACCTAACTACCAACTAGCGAGCTGTTCACACATGCAATATAGAGGATACTTAGTCCTAGAATCTGTACGCGGACCGATAGACAAGCTGGATTCACACTACTTTAAGAAGATTATTAACACACCATAATACTGGGAGCTCTGTTAGATAACTACGAACCAGGAATCAGCTGTCAACCTATGATACTGGACTGATACTGTCTAGAAACTACTACCCCAGCAGCGCTGTTCATATATACCATGACTACTGAGTAGAATCCTATGTTCATAACGAACTTACGACCAGCCAGCTGATTCACAACCATGATCATACTCCGATACCTGCATGTCTAAACTACGACAGCGCCAGCTGTTCACACCATGATACTTGATACTATGTCTAGAACTACACCTAACCGCCCAGCTGTTCCGGACATCAGGATACTGGTGGGATACTGTCGTCTAGAAACTGCAAACGCCGCCAGCTTGATAACATGGACACCATGATATCGATACTGGCTAAAACTACCGCACACCAGCCCGCTGTTCACACATGATATGATTAACTGTCGCGTGATAGGCTACTACGTAGCGCAGCTTTTTTTCACAAACCCATATGATCCTGACTTACTGTCCTAGAAACTACGACTGCAGGGTCCATAGCTGTTTCACGTTACCATGAAATAACTTGATACTGTCTAGAACTTTTACGACACACCAGCTGATACCCACGCATACAATAAGGCATTTGCCTCTTAATACTCGATCACTGTTGGGCTGTCGGTCCTAGAACTAATCGACAGCCAGCTGATCACAAACCATGAACTTGATACTGTCCTAGAACTAGCTGACCAGCCCAGCTGATCACAGAGACGCATCCATGATAACTGCTGGGATTATAACTTGTCTAGAACTTACCCAAGAGCACGTCCAGCCAGTTCTGATTCACAATCCATGATATTACTGATACTTGTCTAGAACTACGACCAGTCCCAGCGTGATACCGACCTTATTGATACTGATTACTGGTCTAGGAACATCTCGTTTTTTCGAGGAATATCTTCACTCGACGTCAGTTAATGCTTCCAGGCTGGATCCAACACCCATTGTATATCTAGCATACTGTTTAGAAAAAATAAAGGCGAAAAAACTAACGACCGGCCAGCTGATCACAGCTCTGATTACTCGATGAGCTGGTCTAGAACTACGACCAGCGCAGCTGATCACACATGATATCTGTAAGATTGTTTAACTGTAAATCCGGCCGTTATGCCTACGCAGCCAGCTGATCACACCAATGAATAACTGATACTGGTCCTCGAACTGATGTATAGACCCCAGCTGATCACATACACCATGATACTGATACTGTCTAGAACTCACGACCAGCCAGCTGATCACACCACTGATACTGATACTGTCTAGAACTACGACCAGCCAGCTTGTCACACACCATGATACTGATACTGTCTAGATTACATACGCCACCAGCTGATCACACCATATACATCTGACTGTCTAGAACTACGACCAGCCAGCTGATCACACCATGATACTGATACTAGTCTAGACTAACGACCAGCAGCTGATCACACCATGATACTGATGACTCGTTAGAACTAGACCAGCCAGCTTGATCACACCCATTGATACTGATACTGTCTAGAACTATTACGACCAGCCAGCTGATCACAAGTTGATAACTGATTCACGCTTACCGAACTGATAGCTGTGATAACTGTCTAGATCAGAATACGACAGCCAGCTGATCACAACCATGATACTGATACTGTCTAGAACTACGACCAGCCAGCTGATCACACCATGATATACTGATACTGTCTAGAACTACGACAGCCACAGCTGATCCACACCATGATACTGACTACTGTCTACTAGACGACCACCAGCTGATCACACCATGATACACTTGATACTGTCCTAGACCTCTACAACCAGCCAGCTGTCACACATATCTGATACTGTCTAGACTTACGACCAGCCAGCTGATCACACCATGAAATACTGATACTTGGTCTAGAACTCTACGACCAGCCAGCTGATCACACCATGATACTGATACTGTCTAGAACTACGACAGCCCAGCTGATCCACACCTCGATACTGATACTGTCTAGACTTACACAGACCAGCTCAGTTGATCACCAGTGATACTGATATCTGTTGACCTTACACCATGCCAGCTGTCAACAATATGATACTGTCTAGAACTACACCAGCCAGCTGATTCACACCATGATACTGATACTGTCTAGAACTACGCCAGACCAGCAGCTGATCACACCATGATACTGATACTGTCTAGAACTACGACCAGCCAGCTGATCCTGACACCCAACCTATGATACTGATACTGTCTAGAACTTCTACGACCAGTGCCCAGCTGATTCACACCATTATTGATACTGTCTGATTAGCTGTACACAGCCAGCTGTTCTTGCACAATGATACTGTCTCAGAACTACGACCAGCCAGCTGTCACACATGATACTGATACTCGTCTAGAACCTACGACCAGCCAGCTGTTCCACCACCATGTATCTGATACTGTCTAGAATCGACAGGCGTTAACGAAATACTGAACGTAGAACTACGACCAGCCAAGAAGACAAGAGATAACTATACGAATCTAGAAGAAACGAAAGGAACAGAACAAAGTAATGATCACACCTGAACCGATAGGAATGTTTCTAGAACTACGACCCAACCACTTGATCACGCCAAACGATCTTACTGATACTGTCACTAGACAGCAGTTTACACTATCGATCGATATCTAGAACTCACCGTGATCACCAGAATCGGCTAGACTCGAGCTCACGACCTGACTCAACTACACCAGCAGTGTCAAACAATATCTATACGTAGGAAAACGACCACCCACTAGTCACAGCTTACTGATATGTCTACGAATAACCGACCAGCGGAGCTGTTCACAGAAACTCCATGGATACTGATACGTGTCTAGAACTACGACCAGCAGCTGATCACACCATAGTACTGATACTGTTCCCTAGAACTACGACAGCCAGCTGATCACACCATGAAACTAGATACTGTCTAGACTCTACACCGCGCAGCTGATCACACCATGATACTGATACTGTCCTCAGAACTACGACAGCCAGCTGTCACAAACCATGATACTGATACTGTCTGAACTAAACCAGCCAGCTGTCACAACCATGATACCTGAATACTGGCTAGATACTAAGCTGACGCAAGCCAGCTGATTCACACCAATGATACTGATAACCTGCTAGACTACACTCAGCCAGCTGATCACACCATGATCATGATGTCTAGACTTACACCAGCCAGCTGATCACACCATGATACTGATACTGTCTAGAACTTATCTACCAGCCAGCTGATCACACCAGAACTCACTGTTAGACTACACCAGCCAGCTGATTCACCATGATACTATAACCGTCTACTTACACGCAGCCCAGCTGATCACACCATGATACTGTATAACTGTCTAGACTACGACAGCCAGCTGTTCACCATGATACTGATACTCGTCTAGACCTCTACTACCAGCCAGCTGTATCACACACCATGATATTGATACTGTCTAGACTACACAGCCAGCTGATCACCATGATACTGATACTGTCTAGATAACTACACCAGCCAGCTGATCACAACCATGATACTGATACTGTCTAGACCTACACCAGCCAGCTGATCACAGCATAACTATACTGTAGTTCGTGACCAGCATGAATACCTGATACTGTCTAGACCTAACAACAGCCAGCTGATCACACCATTGATACTGATACTGTCTAGAACTCTACGACTCAGTCCAGCTGATCAATTACTGCCAGCCAGCTGATCACACCATGATACTGTCTAGACCTCTACTACCAGCCAGCTGTTCACACCATGATACTGTCTAGACCTCTACTACCAGCCAGCTGTTCACACCATGATACTGTCTAGACCTCTACTACCAGCCAGCTGGTCACACCATGATACTGATACTGTCTAGACCTCTACTACCAGCCAGCTGTTCACACCATGATACTGTCTAGACCTCTACTACCAGCCAGCTGTTCACACCATGATACTGATACTGTCTAGACTTCTACTACCAGCCAGCTGATCACACCATGATACTGTCTAGACCTCTACTACCAGCCAGCTGATCACACCATGATACTGTCTAGACCTCTACTACCACCCAGCTGATCACACCATGATACTGTCTAGACCTCTACTACCAGCCAGCTGTTCAC
>NW_019942845.1:126081-135661 GCF_002910315.2 Salvelinus sp. IW2-2015
TAGGAACTAACGACCAGCAGTGATCACACCATGATACTGATACTGTCTAGAACTACGACCAGCCAGCTGTCACACCATGATACTGATACTGTCTAGAACTACCGACCCAGCCAGCTGATCACACCTATGATACTGGATACTGTCGATAGAATCTACGGCCAGCCAGCTGATCACAGCACCATGATACTGATACTGTCTAGAACTACGACCAGCCAGCTTGATCCACCCATGATACTGATACTGTCTAGAAACTACGACCAGCCAGCTGATCACCACCATGATACTGATACTGTCTAGACTACGACCAGCCAGCTGATCACACCATGTACTTGATACTGTCTAGAACTACGACCAGCCAGCTGATCACACCATGATACTTGATACTGTCTAGAACTACGACCAGCCAGCTGATCACACCATGATACTGATACTGTCTAGAACTACGACCAGCCAGCTGATCAACCATGATACTGATTAACTGTCTAGAACTACGACCAGCCAGCTGATCACACCATGATACTGATACTGTCTAGAACTACGCCAAGCCAAGCTTGATTCACCACCATGATACTGATTACTGTCTAGAACTACGACCAGCCAGCTGATACACCATGATACTGATACTGTCTAGAACTACGTACCAGCCAGCTGATCACACCATGATACTGATACTGTTCTAGAACTACGACCAGCCAGCTATCACACCATGATACTATCTGTCTAGAACTCACGACAGCCAGCTGATCTACACCATTGATACTGATACTGTTGTCTAGGAACTACGACCAGCCAGCTGATCACACATGATTACTGATACTGTCTAGAACTACGACCAGCCAGCTGATCACACCATGATACTGATACTGTCTAGAACTACGACGCAGCCAGCTGATCCACACCATGATACTGTACTGTCTAGAACTACGACCAAGCCAGCTGATCACACCATGATACTGATCTGTCTAGAACTACGACCGCCAGCTGATCACACCATGATACTGATACTGTCTAGAACTAACGACCAGCCAGCTGATCACACCATGATACTGATACTGTCTAGAACTACGACCAGCCAGCTGATCACACCATGATACTGATACTGTCTAGAACTACGACCACCAGCTGATCACACCCATGATACGATTGATGTAGACTGAGTGGGCAACCAATGATATGATATGTCTAGACTCGACCAGCCAGCTTTGATTCACACCATGATACTGATAACTGTCCTAGAACTAACGACCAGCAGCTGATCACACCATGTATACTGATACTGTCTAGACTACGACACAGCCAGCTGTTCACACCATGATACTGATACTTCTAGAACTACGACCAGCCAGCTGATCACACCATGATACTGATACTTCTAGAACTACGACCCAGCCAGCTGTTCACACCATTGATACTGATATGTCTGAACTACGACCAGCAGCTGATCACACCATGATACTGATACTGTCAGAACTACGACCAGCCAGCTGTTACACCATGATACTGTACTGTCTAAGAACTAGACCAGCAGCTGTTCACACCATGAATACTGTACTGTCTAGAACTACGACCAGCCAGCTGTCACACCATGATACTGATACTGTCTGAAACTACGACCAGCCAGCTGATCACACCATGATACTGTACTGTCTAGAACTACGACCAGCCAGCTGATCCACCACCCATGATTACTGATCTGTCTAGAACTACGACCAGCCAGCTGATCACACTGATACTGAATACTGTCTAGAATACGACCAGCAGCTGTTCACACCGATATGTATGTCTAGAACTACGACCAGCCAGCTGATTCACACCATGATATGATACTTGTCTAGAACTACGACCAGCCAGCTGTTCCACACCATGATACTGATTTACGTCTAAGAACTACGACCAAGCCAGCTGTTCACACCATGATACTGATACTGTCTAGAACTACGACCAGCCCAGCTGTTCACACCATGATACTGATACTGTCTAGAACTACGACCCAGCCAGCTGTTCACACCCATGATTACTGATACTGTCTAGAACTACACCAGCCAGCTGTTCACACCATGATACTGATACTGTCTAGAACCTTACACCAGCCACTGTTCACACCATGATACTGATACTGTCTAGACCTCACTACCAGCCAGCTGATTCACACCATATACTGATACTGTCTAGAACTACGACCAGCCAGCTGTTCACACCATGATACTGATACTGTCTAGACCTCTACTACCAGCCAGCTGATCACACCATGATACTGATACTGTCTAGACCTCTACTACCAGCCAGCTGATCACACCATGATACTGATACTGTCTAGAACTACAACCAGCCAGCTGTTCACACCACTGATACGTGATACTGTCTAGACCTCTACTACCAGCCAGCTGATCACACCATGATACTGATACTGTCTAGACCTCTACTACCAGCCAGCTGTCACACCATGAACTGATACTGTCTTAGACCTCTACTACCAGCCAGCTGATCACACCATGATACTGATACTGTCTAGACTCTACACCAGCCAGCTGATCACACCATGATACTGTACTGTCTAGATCTACACCAGCCAGCTGTTCACACCATGATACTGATAACTGTCTAGACCTCTACTACCAGCCAGCTGTTCACACCATGATACTGATACTGTCTAGACCTCTACTACCAGCCAGCTGATCACACCTGCATACTGATACTGTCTAGACCTCTACTACCAGCCAGCTGTCACACCATGATACTGATACTTCTAGACCTCTACTACCAGCCAGCTGTCACACCGATATGATACTGTCTAGACCTCTACTACCAGCCAGCTGTCACACCATGAATGATACTGTCTAGACTCTACTACCAGCCAGCTGTTCACACCATGATACTGATACTGTCTAGACTCTACTACCAGCCAGCTGATCCACACCATGATACTGATACTGTCTAGACCTCTACTACCAGCCAGCTGTTCACACCATGATACTGTCTAGACCTCTACTACCAGCCAGCTGATCACACCATGATACTGTCCTAGACCTCTACTACCAGCCAGCTGTTCACACCATGATACTGTCTAGACCTCTACTACCAGCCAGCTGTTCACACCATGATACTGATACTGTCTAGACCTCTACTACCAGCCAGCTGTTCACACATGATACTGTCTAGACCTCTACTACCAGCCAGCTGTTCACACCATGATACTGTCTAGACCTCTACTACCAGCCAGCTGTTCACACCATGATACTGTCTAGACCTCTACTACCAGCCAGCTGTTCACACCATGATACTGTCTAGACCTTACTACCAGCCAGACTGATCACACCATGATACTGTCTAGACCTCTACTACCAGCCAGCTGTTCACACCATGATACTGTCTAGACCTCTACTACCAGCCAGCTGTTCACACCATGATACTGATACTGTCTAGACCTCTACTACCAGCCAGCTGTTCACACCATGATACTGTCTAGACCTCTACTACCAGCCAGCTGTTCACACCATATGATACTGTCTAGACCTCTACTACCAGCCAGCTGTTCACACCATGATACTGTCTAGACCTCTACTACCAGCCAGCTGTTCACACCATGATACTGTCTAGACCTCTACTACCAGCCAGCTGATCACACCATGATACTGATACTGTCTAGACCTCTACTACCAGCCAGCTGTTCACACCATGATACTGTCTAGACCTCTACTACCAGCCAGCTGTTCACACCATGATACTGTCTAGACCTCTACTACCAGCCAGCTGTCACACCATGATACTGATATGTCTAGACCTCTACTACCAGCCAGCTGTTCACACCATGATACTGTCTAGACCTCTACTACCAGCCAGCTGTTCACACCATGATACTGTCTAGACCTCTACTACCAGCCAGCTGTTCACACCATGATACTGTCTAGACCTCTACTACCAGCCAGCTGTTCACACATGACTGATACTGTCTAGACCTCTACTACCAGCCAGCTGATCACACCATGATACTGTGTCTAGAACCTCTACTACCAGCCAGCTGTTCACACCATGATACTGTCTAGACCTCTACTACCAGCCAGCTGTTCACACCATGATACTGTCTAGACCTCTACTACCAGCCAGCTGTTCAACACCATGATACTGTCTAGACCTCTACTACCAGCCAGCTGTTCACACCATGATACTGTCTAGACCTCTACTACCAGCCAGCTGTTCACACCATGATACTGATACTGTCTAGACCTCTACTACCAGCCAGCTGATCACACCATGATACTGTCTAGACCTCTACTACCAGCCAGCTGTTCACACCATGATTACTGTCTAGACCTCTACTACCAGCCAGCGTTCACACCATGATACTGTCTAGACCTCTACTACCAGCCAGCTGTTCACACCATGATACTGTCTAGACTCTACTACCAGCCAGCTGTTCACACCATGATACTGTCTAGACCTCTACTACCAGCCAGCTGTTCACACCATGATACTGTCTAGACCTCTACTACCAGCCAGCTGTTCACACCATGATACTGTCTAGACCTCTACTACCCAGCCAGCTGTTCACACCATGATACTGTCTAGACCTCTACTACCAGCCAGCTGTTCACACCATGATACTGTCTAGACCTCTACTACCAGCCAGCTGTTCACCACCATCTGATACTGTCTAGACCTCTACTACCAGCCAGCTGTTCACACATGACTGATACTGTCTAGACCTCTACTACCAGCCAGCTGATCACACCATGATACTGTCTAGACCTCTACTACCAGCCAGCTGATCACACCATGAATATACTGTCTAGACCTCTACTACCAGCCAGCTGTTCACACCATGATACTGTCTAGACCTCTACTACCAGCCAGCTGTTCACACCATGATACTGTACTGTCTAGACCTCTACTACCAGCCAGCTGATCACACCATGATACTGTCTAGACCTCTACTACCAGCCAGCTGTTCACACCATGATACTGTCTAGACCTCTACTACCAGCCAGCTGTCACACCATGATACTGTCTAGACTCTACTACCAGCCAGCTGTTCACACCATGATACTGTCTAGACCTCTACTACCAGCCAGCTGGTCACACCATGATACTGTCTGAGCCTCTACTACCAGCCAGCTGTTCACACCATGATTACTGTCTAGACCTCTACTACCAGCCAGCTGTCACACCATGATTACTGTCTAGACCTCTACTACCAGCCAGCTGTTCACACCATGATACTGTCTAGACCTCTACTACCAGCCAGCTGATTCACACCATGATACTGTCTAACCTCTACTACCAGCCAGCTGTTCACACCATGATTCTGATACTGTCTAGACCTCTACTACCAGCCAGCTGTTCACACCATGATACTGTCTAGACCTCTACTACCAGCCAGCTGATCACACCATGATACTGTCTAGACCTCTACTACCAGCCAGCTGTTCACACCATGATACTGTCTAGACCTCTACTACCAGCCAGCTGTTCACACCATGATACTGTCTAGACCTCTACTACCAGCCAGCTGATCACACCATGATACTGATACTGTCTAGACCTCTACTACCAGCCAGCTGATCACACCATGATATTGTCTAGACCTCTACTACCAGCCAGCTGATCACACCATGATACTGTCTAGACCTCTACTACCAGCCAGCTGTTCACACCATGATACTGATACTGTCTAGACCTCTACTACCAGCCAGCTGTTCACACCATGATACTGTCTAGACCTCTACTACCAGCCAGCTGATCACACCATGATACTGTCTAGACCTCTACTACCAGCCAGCTGATCACACCATGATATTGTCTAGACCTCTACTACCAGCCAGCTGTTCACACCATGATACTGTCTAGACCTCTACTACCAGCCAGCTGTTCACACCATGATACTGTCTAGACCTCTACTACCAGCCAGCTGTTCACACCATGATACTGTCTAGACCTCTACTACCAGCCAGCTGTTCACACCATGATACTGTCTAGACCTCTACTACCAGCCAGCTGTTCACACCATGATACTGATACTGTCTAGACCTCTACTACCAGCCAGCTGTTCACACCATGATACTGTCTAGTCCTCTACTACCAGCCAGCTGTTCACACCATGATACTGATACTGTCTAGACTTCTACTACCAGCCAGCTGATCACACCATGATACTGTCTAGACCTCTACTACCAGCCAGCTGATCACACCATGATACTGATACTGTCTAGACCTCTACTACCAGCCAGCTGTTCACACCATGATACTGTCTAGACCTCTACTACCAAGCCAGCTGATCACACCATGATACTGTCTAGACCTCTACTACCAGCCAGCTGTTCACACCATGATTACTGTCTAGACCTCTACTACCAGCCAGCTGTTCACACCATGATACTGATACTGTCTAGACCTCTACTACCAGCCAGCTGTTCACACCATGATACTGATACTGTCCTAGACCTCTACTACCAGCCAGCTGTTCACACCATGATACTGTCTAGACCTCTACTACCAACCAGCTGATCACACCATGATACTGTTCTAGACCTCTACTACCAACCAGCTGATCATTCCACTATGTAATGCAACAAGAATTCTGCTTAACAGAATCCTCCATTCCATTATTCTAAATCTGAATAAAATAGGGGAAGAAAACACAAGAAAAACATGCATTTTTACAAAACATGTAAATAGCTATCCATCAATCAATTTGTTGTGTCCCCGAACTCCCATGAAAGGCTCACAGGCTGTGAAGTATAGCGATTCCCCATCAACAAACGGCGGATTGGAACCAAAAGCCTTCAACCTTAATTAATGTTCAAGTCTGCCACTATTACTTGGTGTGTTTAACGCGCCTCACACAGAGGGCAACTCGTCCTTTATGTGAATCACCGCACCACAATTTCACTTGTTCGACATCACTGAACTAGCTCTATCATGCAAAAACAATCCATCTCCTGTTTGATCGCTCTCCTCCAAGGAGTCGTCATGTTATTATTCTGATCCCTGATGCCAGAATGGGTCCTCTACGTGTTCCATTCCCTCCCTGCACATCTAATTCTACAGGGGAGCAGTTTTATGAAGCAAATAATTTTGTATTTGTGAAATAAAATCTCCAGTGTTCTCAAGCAGTGTTAATGGCACTTCAGCATTCCTTCTACATCTAAGAACATTCATAATTATTGGGAAGCTGATCGTGTTTATAAWATAACCACCAAGTTCTCCGTGCCATCAAGCAGGGGAACATCGCTTCAGTTCAGATGTGTCCACTGCTGTGTGATGACAATGGTATTAGTGAAGTCAAAGTAAGCGTGGAACAGTTATTTACTTTCCCTCTAAAAAGTAAAGTCTTGCAATATCAGATACTTTTTTATTTTACTGAATATAGCCAATTACATCTCAGTAAACAGTGCTGTGATTAAACTTCCTGTTTTGTCGGTTTCGTTGTGAAAACGGTGCTTATTAATAGCTATAAAACACATCTAAGTCTGTTCAAAATGTCAAACACAGACTTGGTGTCGGAGGGAAATGGAAATGAGTCAATGTCAATAAAACGTGATTAAACATTCCCTCCGGTGTTACAAACTCAACTAGAAATTCTCCCAAAATACGGGAAAAGTTTTCAGCCTCTCAAGCTAATAACTGGTGACAACAAGAGGCTTAAACAAAAGATCAGTCAAGCGTTAATTTGAATATTCAAATCCCTTTTAATAAAACTTGGCTTGATTCATTTCCCTGAGAATTCATCAAAAACATCCGTTTTGTGTTCAGAGAAAACGAGATCATTTGAATTTTGGGGTGATACTATAGCATTCAGAGCAGTGCAGTACATGCTCCCAAACTGAATGTGAGTACAATGGTGGCATTCTGCCTCACATAAGGCAGCTGGAAGGTGTTCATGTGAGGACAAATACAGGGGATRGGTTGCATGGTTGAGCTTTTTATGTTTTAGAGAGGCAAGGTAATATGCACAATACTGCCATGCATGACGGGTTCCTAGGACTGAGCTCTGGGGGAAAAAAATGAGTGTGACTAAAATGTTTGAGTAAAAACATTAACAATTAAATGTAGTACATTCGGYAAGTTTTCAGACCCCTTGACTTTTTCCACAATGTGTTACGTTACAGCCTTATTCTAAAATGTATTAAATATTATTTTCTCCTCATCAATCTACAGACAYTACACCATAATGACATCACAATACACCATAATGACATCACAATACCCCATAATGACATCTTGAAAACAAGTTATTAGAAATTGTATATTTACATAAGTATTCAGACCCTCGGCAATGAGAATTGAGCTCAGGTGCATCCTGTTTCCATATATCATACTTAAGATGTTTGTACAACTTGATTGGAGTCTACTTGTGGTAAATTCAATTGATTGGACATGATTTGGAAAGGCACACAGCTGTCTATATAAGGTCACACAGTTGACAGTGCATGTCAGAGCAGAAACCAAGCCATGAGGTAGAAGGAATTGTTCGTAGAGTACCGAGACAGAATTGTGTCGAGGCACAGATCTYGGGAAGGGTACCAAAAAATGTCTGCAGCATTGAAGGTCCCCAAGAACACAGTGGCCTCCATCATTCTTAAATGGAAGAAGTTTGGAACCACCAAGACTCTTCCTAGAGCTGGACGGCGGGCCAAACAGAGCAATCAGGGGAGAAGGTACTTGGTCAGTGCGGTGACCAACAACCCGGTGCTCACTCTGACAGAGCTCCATAGTTCCTCTGTGGAGATGAGATAACCTTCCAGAAGAACAACCATCTCTGCAGCACTCCACCAATCAGGCCTTTATGATGCCAGACGGAAGCCACTCCTCAGTAAAAGGCACATGAAAGCCCACTTGGAGTTTGCCAAAAGGAACCTAAAGGACTCTCAGACCATTAGAAATAAGATTCTCTGGTCTGATGAAACCAAGATTGAACTCTTTGGCCTGAATGCCAACGGTCAAGTCTGGAGGTAACCTGGCACCATCCCTATGGTGAAGCATGGTGGTGGCAGCATCATGCTATGGGGATGTTTTTCAGCAACAGGGTATAGGAGACTAGTCAGGATCGAGGGAAAGATGAACGGATCAAAGTACAGAGAGGTCCTTGATGAAAACCTTCTCCAGTGCGCTCAGCACCTCAGACTGGGGGCGAAGGTTCACCTTCCAACAGGGCAACGAGTCTCAGTACACAGCCAAGACAACGCAGGAGTGGCTTCGGGACTCTGAATGGCCCAGCCAGAGCCCAGACTTGAACCCGATCGATGTGACACTCCCCATCCAACCTGACAGAGTTTCAGAGGATCTTCAGAGAAGAATGTGAGAAACTCCCCAAATACAGGTGTGCCAAGCTTGTAGCTTCATACACAAAAAGACTTGAGGCTGTAATCACTGCCGAAGGTGTTTGAATACGTATGTACATTTCTATTTCAGATATTATTTAAAAAATATATATATATATATGTAAACTTGTTTTTGTTTTGTCATTAACTTCTCTAGGATAGGGGGCAGCATTTTCACGTTTGGATGAAAAGCATACCCAAATTCAACTGCCAGTTACTCATCCCCAGGAGATAAGATATGCATATTATTAGTGGATTTGGAT
>NW_019942845.1:136906-140520 GCF_002910315.2 Salvelinus sp. IW2-2015
ATTTCATGAAAGTTAGATTTTTATAGTAATTTATTTGAATTTGGCGTTCTGCATTTTTACTGGCTTTTGGCCAAGTGGGACGTTAGCGTCCCACATATCCCAGAGAAGTTAAGGGGCATAGAGTGTAGATTGCTGAGGGGCATGGGGGGTGACTATTTAATCCATTTCAGAATAAGGCTGTAACATAACAAAATGTGACTAAAGTCAAGGGGTCTGAACACTTCCTGAATGCCCTGTACATATCTTCCATAATGGGCTCCCAGGACTGAGCTCTAAAATCCAGTTATTCATAAATAAATATGACAAAACATTMATTGAAAAGAGACCAATCACTTCCGTAACTCATAGGCTGTGTTTACACAGGCAGCCCAATWWTTGGCAAAAAGATCTGATTTGATTGGTGAAAAGACCAATAAATTGGGCAAAAAAATCAGAATCGGGCTTCCTGTGTAAACACATCCTTACCTTGTCATTTCTTACTGTTACAGATGGACGTACAGATACAGAGTATTACAAGAACAACCKTGTTCTAAAACAGTAACTAAATCTATCCTAAAATCAGATCATCTCTTGTTTTGCGTAGCATGAACAACCCTCTAACTCTCGTCAGTGACTAAGACTTCCCATTAGTACTCATAAACAAAGTGATTTATTCTAGAATTCTAGAATCAGGATTCTGCTCTCTAATGACTTTCAGCACATTCCTCTCCTTGTCTGAGTCARGGAGAGGTTTCTTTATGAGCGAAGGTGATGGACTATCAGGCAGAGAGCTCGTCATAAATCCACAATAATGCAAACGTTTGAAGAAACTCTCAAAATAAAAATGCTAATGTGTTTAAGGACGGGTTGTGCTGATGTGGCATCTCGTATCATCTACAGAGATGCAGAGCAGTGAGGCTTCTTCTGGGGAGGGTATTGTAGTAGCAGGCGCTTCAATTCTGGATAGAAAAAATACTAGATGGGTTTGCCTATATGGTCATATTTATTTTAGTACTTTAATGACACGTGCACACACTCATGCACARAAGCACGCATACATACACACACACGGATACACAAACACCCATGCATACAAGCATGCTCATACACACGTATTGACACACACACAGACACTCTTACGCTCAGTATGGTTATGAAAATGACAGTGTCCTCAACATTTTAATCTACTACCTCCGTGCCCCCTAACGAGAAGGCATAAACTTTTAGGGTTTGCAAATAAGTGTGGGCTTGCAAATGCAAATTAGGTTTGCTGGAAGATGGCAGAGTTACAATGTGGAAGCTTGTTAGCGAGTGAAAAGGAAAACAGTTGGGGACGATACTGCTACACCTCACTACGGATTTTATCTCGAAGACGAGAACATGACTAGAGTGTGAATCAAGACAGCTGTAGGTGGTAGTCCCAGGATAAAAATCAGTGTACAAGAAAGACAAGTGCGTATACCTTGTTTCCTTAAGTCACAAGCTTGCTCGTGTTGGACCATTTTGACTCGGAATGTGGGGGGGAAGTACGGGCATGGGCGGCATGATGTACGCACAGGGGTGACGCAGCGTACCAAGAAGCAAGAGTAAGAAATGTGTTGCCCTCCACCTTGGGGTAGATGGTCGATCTTGTCTGGTTTCACTGGAAGGGGGCGACCAGAACAAGAATCAAAGTAGATAGTATCGACTAGAAAGGGTTCAAATAGATTGGATGAAGTTGGGGGCATATGACTCCTATGATGATACTGTGAGGCAACATACACACACTGATGAAATGAGATGTACTGTATACTAAATTTATTCACTTATGTGGGGGGGGGGAAACGATTTTTGGGGGGGCCCCCCCCCCAACCTATGAGTCCACAGTGGAAGATGAAGTGTGGAGCCGAGACGTGGACAGAGGGAAGGTGAGGAAGTGGTTCGAGCTGAGAGAGAAGAGAAGAGGACGGGAGCGTTACAGTACCGTATTAGTCAGTACGATAAAGAAAGGGGGGAGAGAGGGAAGTTAGGTAATGGTGTAGGGGTAGGGGATTAGTCACCATGAGAGAAAGTGTGAATAGCGGTGGATGGTGTCTATGGGAAAGATGCGGGAAGCAAAAGACGGTCGCAGCAAACGCGTGGGTGCATTGGCTAGATCCCACGGGAACCTAGACGAGAGGAATGTCAGAGCGCAGAGAGCACACCATTCACTGATCTCAGGAGGCAGGAGAGTGGTGCACTGGAGTTGAAGGTGGAGGGCATCAGGGAAATACGAGATCGCAGAAGGGTGTCGGTCATGGTGTGGTGAAGGAGAGAGCATGACTCGAGGTTCTGGGATGGAAAGAAGCTCAGGTTTCCAACATAAACAAAGTCATAGAACGAACAGATGGCTTCAACAGGGGGTCGAATGAAGGTAGGAGGGCATTCCGTGGCTGAGGCAGAGGTAGAGAAAGATGCTGGAAGATCGACGAGAGTGGAAGAGAGAAAGAGAGGTCGATGGAGGAGGAGATAAAAGGAGGGTTGTGAAGAAAGAAAAACCAAGCAATACAGAAGAGAGGAAAAAAGAGAAAAGGGCAGAGAAAGAGGAAAGGAGAGAGAGAGGACAATAGTGGATCAACTGTCCCTACATTCTCTCCATCATCTCAAAGTCCCAACAACATGTCCAAAATCTATGAACTCTTCTCTCCATCTCCATACTACACACACAACATGCACACCTCGCACACATGTTCGCCGACATCTCACACTTGCATTCTCCTACACACAACACTAACACTCTCCACTTTATGGCGCTGTCTACCAGACATCTAAGTAGATTTCCCATCTCATCACCTCTCCACTCTGTCCCCTATGCAGCACATCTCATCACCTCTCCACTCTGTTCCCTAGCAGCACTCTCATCACCTCTCCACTCTGTCCCTAGAGCACATCTCATCACCTCTCCACTCTGTCTCCCTAGCAGGCACATCTCATCACCTCTCCACTCTGTCCCTAGCAGCACACATCTCATCACCTCTCCACTCTGTTCCCTAGCAGCACAATCTCATCACCCTCCACTCTGTTCCCTAGCAGCACATCTCATCACCTTCTCCACTCTGTCCTAGCAGCACATCTCATCACCTCTCCATCTGTTCCCTAGCAGCAAACATCTCATCCACCTCTCCATCTGTTCCCTAGCAGCACACATCTCTATCACCTCTCCACTCTGTCCCCTAGCAGCACATTCATCACCTCTCCAACTCTGTCCCTAGCAGCACAATAGATGGGAGCATTAAAAACAAGGCCGTCTTTCTTAAACCTTAAAGAACGATATAATGAAAGAACGAAAGAATGAATGAAAGAAAGAAAGAACGAAAAGGGAGAATGGTAAGAAGAGAAACCCTCCACCTCATACAAAGCTCATCTGGCGGAGAAGAGAGCGGGAGAGAGGAGAACGGAGGAGAATGGGGGGGGGGGGGGGGCGCTGAAAGACTTATGCACATCGAAAATGTCCTGAAAGTGGAGTGTGATTTATGTATGCATTAGATGCAGATTTCACTTCCACTGAGGCCACCTGATCAAAACTTCTCTCTCATTACCCTCCCTCTGCATGGGATAGGATGGAGGGAAGGCGAGAGGGAGGAGATGGAGGAGGAGAGGGAGGGAGGTAGGTAGAG
>NW_019942845.1:140545-147616 GCF_002910315.2 Salvelinus sp. IW2-2015
CATTCGATCAAACTACAATATTAAACAAATCACTGAGAATCTGTTACATCCGTCCTAGTTAGCATCTGTCCTGTTACATCCGTACTGTAACATCCGTCTGTTAAGTCCGTTACCGTCTGTTACAATCCGTCTGTTACTCCGTCTGTACATCCGTCTGGATTACATCATCTGGTTACATCCGTCTGGAGGTTAACATCTGTACATCCCTCGATTACATCTACTCCGTTTGGAATTTGAAAACTAACCTAAGACTGCAGACACAGAGATATATATATATAAATATATATAAGAGAGAGAGAGAGATGAGACGGAGGAGGGGAAGAGAGGAGAGAACAGAGGGAAGGTGAGAGCGAGAAGAAAGGAAGAAGGAAGAGAGGAGAGGTGAAGAAGAGTTGGAAGAGATAGAGAGAAAATAGCGTTAGAGAGAAGGTTGCGAAGAGAGAGGAGGTTGAACGAGGAGAAGATTGAAAGAGATAAGAGAAGCGTTATAGAGACGAGAGTGTTGGAAGAGAGAGAGTGAAGAGAGAGAGGCTTTGAAGAGCAGAGATGGAAAGAGGATAGAGAAAGACGCGTTAGAGAGGAAAAGAGAGGGAGAAGGAAGAGATAGAGGAGTGGAAGAGAGAGAGAAGGTGGAAAGATAGACAGAGAATTTAAGTGAAGAAGCGGAGCAAAGTGAAGAGAGAGAGAGAAGAGAGCATGTCTAGGGTGTTGAGAGAAAAGTGGGAAGAGAGTGTGTGATGAGAGAGAGAGAGAGAAGAGAAGAGAGAGAGAGAGAGAGAGAGAGAGAGAGAGAGAGAGAGAGAGAGAGAGAGAGAGAGAGAGAGAGGAGAGCAGAAGCAGAGTAGAGAGAGAGAGAGAGAGCGAGAAGAGAGAGAGAGCAGAGAGAGAGGGGGGGGAGGGAGGAAAGACGAGAGAGAGGGAAGGGAAGGAGAGAGAGGGAGAAAGCCGAGAACGGAGGGAAGGGGGGAAGAGAAGATGGAGGGAGAATGAAACATGGAGGGGAGAAAGAAAAGATGAGGGTGGAAGAGAGAAAGAGGGTGGTGAGAGAGAAGAGAAGAGGAGGAAGAGAGAGAGGGAGGAAGAGAGAGGAGAGACAGAGATGGAGGGGACAGAGAGCAAGAGAGTGGTGAGAGAGAGAGAGAAAGAGAGAGGAAAGAGAATCTGAGAGAGGTGAAGAAAAGAAAGGAGAATGACAGATGATTTGAATTTTTGGGGGTGGTGGGATTTAGTAGGAGAAAAGACATTGTTGTTGCAGCTATGAGAGAGATTGTCAGATCTTAGACGGAAAGGGAAGCAGCACGTAGAGACGGGCAGGTACAGAGAGACGCCAGGAATTAGTCAGGTTAGGATCATGGAAAATGATCTGGCCCTGCAATTTAAAGAATGTACGGGGAGAGGTGACTAGAGAGAAAAGAGGGTGTGAGAGTTGGATTGTAGTATAAAAGCAGGGCAGTGCATAGCTGGTTAGTAAGGAGACGATGAAGAGTATAGGCAGGTATAGAGAGTAAGTACCCAAAGAGAATGGAGAGAGCAGTGGATGAAGAGACGGATAAGTAGGGATCTGTGATCTTGGCAATGAGAAAAGAGAAGAGAAACAGAGTGGACACAGAGGGGGAGGAAGAAGGAGACGGAGAGGGTGAGGAGGAGAGTAGTGATATGAACACATGAGATGGAGAGGGTGGAAGTAGAGAAAGAGAGGTATGGTGAGAGTAAAGAAGGGAGAAGAAGAGAAGAAAGAAGAGGAGGAAGAGAGGAGAGACTAACGAACGATGGAAAGAGGTGGAAGAAGAGGAAAGAAGGAGTAGTGAGAGAGAGAGAAAGAGGAGAAGACGAGAGAAGAGGAAGGAAGAGGGAGTGTGTGAGTAAGAAGAGAGAGAGTAAAAGTAGGGATGGGAGGGCTAGTTGTTGCACAGAAGAACAAAGAGAGCAGTCGGTACTGATAAGAGACCGTACAGAGGAGAGAGAAACGACTAGTCACAGAGAGAGAGGTGGATAGAAAGAGAAAGAAGGCGTGGTCGAGAGAGAGAGGGTGGTGAGAGAAAAAGTAGGGTGGTGAGAGAGTTAAGTAAACTAGGAGAGGGAAGGAAAGAGAGAGAGAGGAGAGGAAGCACCAGAGAACGACAGAGATGGGGGTGGGAAAAGAGAGAAAGAAGGAGGAGGCATGAGAGGCTCGGGAATAAGTTTACAAGAAAGAGAAAAAGTTAGGCTGAGGACAACGCGCCGAGGAGGAGGAGAAATCTGCTTGTCGGGTCCATAAGGAAGACTGAGAAGACGCAGCACTGGAAGAACGGAAATGAATGCGAGGTGGAAAGAGCACGAAAGCGAAGGGCTATCAGGTGGAAGACTTATAAGAAAGAGAGAGAAGAAAGGGGAGGCAGAAGATAAAACTAGTAGTGAGAGCACGAAAGGGATGGAAATGAGAGCAGAGGCCACACGTAGATGGAGGTGGAAGAAGAGAAAGAAGGAGTGGCGTGGAGGGAGAAGAACGAGAGGGATGCGAAGAGCAGAGAGAGGGTAGGAAGAGAGAGAGACAGAGGGGATGTGTGAGGGGTGGATAGAGAGTAAAGAATGGTTGTGTGTTGAGGAGAGAAGAAGAAAATGGAAAAGGGCGATCGGTATTAAGCTAATGAATTTTAAGGGATTAGCACAGGTTACAAAGCAAGAGCATTTAACCAACTTTAGATTCTAACAAAGCAATGCTGAGAAATAGGAAGAGAGAAGAACCAGAGACAGGCTGGAGGCAAAGGGGGAGCTCACGAGAACAAGAAAAGACGTAAAAGTAGGGTCGAGCTCTGTAGAGAAGAGAATAATTGACCAAGAGGAGAGGACCTGTAGACTGAAAGGAGCGACGAGGTAGATGGGCCGGAAAGACAGAGAGAGACAGAGATGGAGGGTGAAAAGAGAGAAAGAGGGTGGTGAGAGAGAAAGAGGGAGGAAGAGAGAGGAGGGAAGGAAGAGAGGAGACCAGAATGGAGGGTGAAGAAGAGAAAGAGGTGGTGAGAGAGAGAAGAAAGAGGGAGGAAGAGAGAGACGAGAGGCTGAGCATGAGTAAGAAGAGACAGAAGAATGGAGGGTGGAAGAGAGAAAGAGAGGTGGTCGAGAGAGAGAGAAAGAGAGAGAGAGGATGTCGAAGAGAGAAAGGTAGGAGTGTGAGAGGATCGAGGAGGAGGGGTGGTGAAGAGACAAAGGGCGGAGTGAGGGAGAGAGAGAGAGAGGTAAGATGGAGAAGAGACTGGTTGGCAGGAGTGAAGAAGAGAAGAGGAGTCGAAGGAGGAAGAGAAGAGAGAACAGAGATGGAGGGTGGAAGAGAGGAAGAACGAGGGGGTGAGAGCAGAGAGAGAAAGGAGGGAGGAAGAGAGAGGGGGGGAGGAAGAGAAGAGAGAGAGAGGATGGAGGGGTGGAAGAGGAAAGAGAGGTGGTGAGAGGAGAGAGAAAGAGGGAGGAAGAAGAGAGAGAGGGAGGAAGAGAGAGAGACGAGAGTGGAAGGGTGGAAGAGAGAAGAGCGGTGGTGAGAGAGAAGAGGGAAGGAAGAGAGAGAGAGGGAGGGAAGAGGAGAGGACAGAGATGGTGAGGGTGAAGAGGAAAGAGAGATGGTGAGAGAGAGAGAAGGAGTTGGAAGGAGAGAAAAAGAGAGGTGGGGTGGAGAGAGAGAGGGTGGTGAGAGAGAAAGGAGGTGGTGGAGAAGAGAGGGTGGTGAGAGAGAAAGAGGGGTGGTGAAGAGAAAGAGGGTGGTGGAGAGAAAGGAGGGTGGTGAGAGAGAGAAGGACGGATGGAGAAAGAAGATACAAGAGAGAGGAAAAAAGAGAAAGGGACGAATAAAGAGGGAAGGAGAGAGAGAGAGACAATAGTGGATCAACTGTCCCTCACATCTCTCCAAAGTCCCAACAACATGTCCAAAATCTATGAACTCTTCCTCTCCATCTCCTATATACACAACACACATGCACAACTCGCACACATGTTCGCCGACATTCACACTTGCATTCTCTACACACAAACACTAACACTCTCCACTTTATGGACCGCTGTCTACCAGACATCTAAGTAGATTTCCATCTCATCACTTCTCCACTCTGTCCCCTAGCAGCACTCCACCCTCTCCACTGCCCTAGCAGCATCATCACCTCTCCACTCTGTCCTAGCAGCACATCTCATCACCTCTCCACTCTGTTCCCTACGCACATCTCTACCTGCCAGCAACATCTCATCACCTCTCCACTTCTGTCCCTAGCAGCACATCTCATCACCTCTCCATCTGTCCTAGCAGCACATCTCATCACCTCTCCACTCTGTCCCTAGCAGGCACATCTCATCACCTCTCCACTCTGTTCCCTAGCAGCACATCTCATCTTCACTCTGCCAGCGCACATCTCATCACCTCTCACTCTGTTCCCTAGCAGCACATCTCATCACCTCTCCACTCTGTCCCCTAGCAGCACATCTCATCACCTCTCCACCCATCTCCGTCCCCTCTGTCCCCTAGCAGCACATCTCATCACCTCTCCACTCTGTTCCCCTACAGCACATCTCATCACCTCTCCACTCTGTCCCTAGCGCAGCACATCTCATCACCTCTCCACTCTGTCCCCTAGCAGCACGACATCTCATCACCTCTCACTCTGTCCCGTAGCAGCATTCAATCACCTCTCCACTCTGTCCCATAGCAGCACATCTCATCACCTCTCCACTCTGTCCCTAGCAGCACATCTCATCACCTCTCCACTCTGTCCCCTAGCAGCACAGATCATCACTCAATTCACCTCTCCACTCTGTTCCCTAGCAGCACATTCATCACCTCTCCACTCTGTCCCTAGCAGCACATCTCATCAACTCTCCACTCTGTTCCTAGCAGCACACCTCATCACCTCTCCACTCTGATTCCCTAGCAGCACATCTCAATCACCTCTCCACTCTTGTCCCGCCCTAGCAGCAACATCTCATCACCTCATCCACTCTGTCCCTAGCAGCACATCTCATCACCTCTCCACTCTCTGTTCCCTAGCAGCACATCTCAATTCACCTCTCCACTCATGCCCTAGCAGCACATCTCATCACCTCTCCACTCTGTCCCGCTAGCAGCACACAAATCTCATCACCTCTCACTCTGTCCCTCATAGCAGACATCTCATCACCTCTCCACTTCTGTCCCCCTAGCAAGCACAATCTCCTCATCAACCCTCCCACTCTGTCCCCTAGCAGCACATCTCTTATCACTGTCCACATCTGTTCCCCTTAGCAGCACATCTTCATACCTCTCCACTCTGTCCCTCCAGTAGAGCAGCCATCTCTCACCTCAGAGAGAGAGAGAGATTTACAATCTGGACACACACCTCACCCACAGGGAGAGAGTAAATTGCAATCTGCCCTCCAGGACCATGGTGGATCATAGACAAGCAGTCACCGCATAGAGAGGAGAGAGAGAGAGAGAGGGAGGGAGAGGGAGGGAGGGAGAGAGAGACAGAGAGAGCAAAGGAGAGAGAGAGAGAGTGAGAGGAAGTGAGAGAGAGAGAGAGAGAGAGAGAGAGAGGTAGGGAGAGAGAGAGCCATCTTTCTCTTTGTCTCCCTGTCCATCTGAGATGTAGAAAGAGAAAAGGGACGGAAAGAAGGAGCGGCGGGAGTCTGTCTACCTGTTTATCTGTCCATCTGTGTCTGTGTGTTTGTGTGAAACATTTGAACATATGTGTTTTCCTGTACACTCACATACACATGTAGCGCTGTAGCCCCTATGTCTCCAACCTTACTTCCTGATGTGAATATATGCGGGTGCACGTCGGCCAGGGTCTTGTTTGACTTGATAATCACGTGCCTGGCGGCGAGATAAGAGGAAAAAGTGTTTTGTAAAAGAAAACATCCGAGAAGGCCGTCCTACATGGCACCTGACCCTGGTGCCATAGCTTCCGTTATTGGGGTCATGCCAGGCAGGCGGCGGAGAGGAGGATGAGGAGGACAGGAGATTCCTCTTTCTTTGGCCAGCTAATGTGATTGCATTGGAGCAATCCCCCTAAACGGCATCAGCTCTGATCTGCATAGTAATTGGTTCCACTCTCCTTGGTCCTGACCTTGGGGGAGGGGCTCTGTATGTGTTTTAAATGGCACTCTATGGGCCCTTGTCAAAAAGGTCCTGGTCAAAAAGGTCCTGGTCAAATGGGTCCTGGTCAAAAGGGCCCTGGTCAAAAAGTATTTTTAAACAAATTTTGCCTTTTTCTGACTCTCTGTAACCTTCCCTCTCTTCTCTTTGTCCTTCTTGCATCCTCTAGCTCTATTTGACCTACCACAGCCAAACATGGATGACACTGGGCCAATTGTGCACCGTCCTATGGGACTCCCAATAACAGCCAGATGTGATGCAGCCTGGATTTGAACAAGGGACTACAGTGACACATCTTGCACTGAGATGCAGTTCCTAAGACCACTGCGCCACTCGGGAGCCTTTATAATTTGGGATCCTCTAGCTCTATTTGTTTGGGATCCTCTAAATCTATTTGTTTGGGATCCTCTAAATCTATTTGTTTGGGATCAATCCTCTAAATCTATTTGTTTGGGATCCTCTAAAATCTTATTTGTTTGGGATCCTCTAAATGTATTTGATTTTCGGCATCTAAATCTATTATGGATCCAATTTAGTTGTTTGGGAATCCTCCAAATCATTTTGTTTGGGAATCCCTACAAATCTATTGTTTGGGATCCTCTAAATTATTTTGTTTGGGATCCTCTAATCTATTTGTTTGGGATCCTCTAAATCTATTTGTTTGGGATCCTCTAAATCTATTTGTTTGGGATCCTCTAAATCTATTTGTTTGGGATACCTCTAATCTATTTGTTGGGATCCTCTAAATCTATTTGTTTGGGATCCTCTAATCTATTTGTTTGGGATCCTTGTAATCTATTTGTTTGGGATCCCTCTAAAATCTATTTGTTTTGGGATCCTCTAAATCTATTTGTTTGGGATCCTCTAAACTCTATTTTTTTGGGAATACCTCTAATCTATTTGTTTGGGTCCTACACATCTATTTGGTTTGGGATTCTCTGAACTCTATTGTTTGGGATCCTCTAAATCTATTTGTTTGGGAT
>NW_019942845.1:153816-155376 GCF_002910315.2 Salvelinus sp. IW2-2015
CCTTTTGTGTTCCTACCACTGTGTGACCTAGTTGGAGTATGAAAAGCGTACCTTCTCTCTCTCTCTTTACCCCCCCTCTCATGGCATTGGTAAACCTGTGGGCATTGGATCGGGCACAGTCAAATAAGCATCAGTCAGTCAGATAGAGCTAATATTGAGCTTAATGGGAGGTTGAGACTTTTGACATTCTTCAACCAAAACACGTGACAAGAGTGTGTCTGTTCTCGTGTGAACCACATTCAATTAAGAACACAGAAAGGACACATTTTTTAACTGCCCGGGCTGCATCATTGGATCTTCGAGAAGGAAGAAAAAAGTGAGGGGTGGACTTAGCAGTAAAAAGGTTTTAACTATCTGTTGTGTAGTAGCTCCAGTAAGATGGACCCATGGTTTTTAACTATCTGTTGGTAGTAGGCTCAGTAAGATGAGGACACGATGGTTTTAACTCATCTGTTGTGTAGCTAGGGGCTCAGCAGATGAGGACACGATGTTAACTATCTGTTGTGTTAGTAGCTCAGTAAGATGAGGCAACATGGTTTTAACCTATTCTTTGTGTAGTAGGCTTCCGTTAAGATGAGGACACGATGGTTAACTACTCTGTTGTGTAGTAGGCTCAGTTAAGATGGGACCGATGCGTTTTAACTATCTGTTGTGTAGTAGGCTCAGTAAGATGAGGACACGATGGTTATAACTATCTGTTGTGTAGTAGGCTCAGTAAGATGAGGACACAATGGTTTTAATTAAAGGTACGTATAATGAGCAGGCTTTACATTCCATCACAGCATACAGATGTGATCTCCTAATTTGATCACTCTGTTGGAACAGATTGGAAAATGAACAACAATGTACAGACACCACCCAGGGATACATCATAGTATTATTTTGATCTATTTTGGAGAGATGCACGCTGGGACACCAAATGACAACCATGTGACCGTTATTGATCGTGATGCAAAGAATTCCTTAKCAAATGCAAACTTGTATTGAAGGTTTTAAAGGCTTCTAATGTTTGTAATTTCCACTTAAACATTTCTGAAATTATTTCCKCTAATGAAAAATGTATCAACCCCRACAAAAAATGTCCATTCATTATAATCCACATAATAATTCCCATTTCTTGTTGCTGCAGGATCATTTTCCTGCTGTGAGAAAGTGGTCAAATTAATATTGTACACCTGTGCATAATCAGCACATGCATCGTCTTCTTCTCCATGACTCCATGATCATCCCTGTAGGTACCTCCATTCTGTATGCAGAAATARCTGTATGTCTCTGGTTGTGAACCGRTTTGTATGTAGAATACTGTAGGTAGATTAGAACACCTGTATGTCTCTGGTGATGAATAGAACACCTGTCAGATCAGCTTCAGCACCGGGTTAAACCAAAGGCATTCATATCATCTGAATGTGACATTAAACCCTCAAGCTGGCTTTTACTTTGGACTGTAGCAGCATTCTATTATTCATTTGACATCATGACAAACGATGCAGCCTTGGTGTCTCACAGAAAAGTTTTTCTCAATTGGCTGCTGATGAGCAAAAGATAAGGAAAGTGAAGAGG